>NW_015113767.1:67926-69419 GCF_001443285.1 Poecilia latipinna
TATGTATTCATCTTCAGTGAGTTTAATAGATTAAACTCACTGAAGATGAATACATAAACTAAAAGCTGGATTGTAGACATTTTTTATAAGCATATTTGTGAGCCTGTCTCTTTGTTATTAAATTCAATATAATTTCAGATTTTTCTATAACTTTTCTTCTGGTTAACTTAGAAAGTGAGCTATTATTGTTACAGGTTAGTTTTCTAAACTACAAAAAAGCAACTGTTAGGGATGCTCAAATATGAAAAATTGGACTGATATTGATATGATAGTAACACCGGTATTATGCCAGATTTACCAATATTTCATTTTATAATTTTTTTTATCCAATTACTCGATTACTAAAATATTCGTTTACAACAGCCCTAGACTTAGCTTTTGTCAACAACTCAGAGGCGGAAGTGAGAGCTCTGCGCAACGCAAATGAAGTCCCGGCCGGAACACGGTGCGCTAACTAATAAAACATAAATTAACGAAGCTTCGAGGCAGGTCAATTTTCCTCGAGGAATTTTAGTAATCGAGGTACTCGAATCATTCGAGGAATCGTTTCAGCCCTAATCGAGATCACAAATGAAATGTGGAGCAGTATCTGGAACTCTGCCAGAAAAATTTCCATTTGTAATCGTTCCTGGGCATTGCAACTTAAATTACTACATAGAGCTCACTTGACCCCAAACCGGGTGTCTAAGTTTAAAGCAGGATCGTCTTCACTGTGCCCTAAATGTAAAAGTACATGAAGGCAGCCCCACACACTGTCTTTGGTCATGCTCCAATATCCACATACTGGGAATCTATTCTGGTTGAGACTAGGAAAATTATCAAAACTAATATTGATCTCGATCCAGTGTCTCTTCTCCTTGGTCTACCAAACAAACATATCCAAAATTGAAACAAGAGTAAGTTGTATAATGTCCTAATTTTCTGTGCTCGTAAGAATATTGTGTTATGATGAATTTCTAATAAGTCTCCTACTATTTCTGGGTGGAAGAAGCTTATTTTGACTTTCCAACATGCCTTGTCTACTCCAAGACTGACATTTTTGGACGCATATGAAAGCCCTTCTTGAACTATTCTGAAGGACACGTGTCTACCATCTTGTCTCGAGCATTTAAGCATTTATAAATGCTTAAATGTGGACTATATAATGATGGAAGTATGTATGCCCCCTATCTTAAATTTTATTTTTGTCTCCTTTGGACTGCACTGCTGAGCTTTTGTTCTGTTATGTTGTTATCAATAATAAACATATCTATAAAAAAAAGATGTTAAGGTGACAGGAAAATTAAATATATCACTCAGTAATTATACGTTACGGGAAAACATTGCCAGTGAAACACTACTTAATGTCATGGTGGTGTCGAGTTTTCTAACCCACATGCAGAAACACTCCAGAGACAGGCAATGCAATCGTGAAATTTATTTACAGTGAGTTACAACAACCAGTGTAATCTTTTGATTCCTCTGACGGCTCTCGGGGAAACTAGGAAGAGACG
>NW_015113767.1:71407-104746 GCF_001443285.1 Poecilia latipinna
TTTTTAGAACTTGGATATGATAATTCAACTAAATACATTCATTTTTTTCTCAGATGTCCAGAGAAATCATTAAATTTAACTTTGGGAAAATACGGCGGATAGAAAAAGTGCAATAATTACATTAATTATAATGAAATATACTGCTTTCACCACTGAGGAAATGCTGTTAATTAACATTTTGCAGTTTCCTGGTGTGCTTCTGGGACCCTAGAGGCTGTTTCTTTTCTGTGAACTATTTAGTTTTCTATCTCCAAACCAAAGAACCACACATATTTTTGATTAAGTTCAGCCTCATATGATGAAACAAACTGCTAAGATATTAAAAAAGGTGAAAAGAAAAAAAAATACTTGCCCTGGATATCAGTGAACTGCACACTGTTAATAATATCTGTTTGATTTTATTATTAAAGATAGTTGTATAATTTCTTTTTCTTATTTGGCTTCTTTCAAAAGAATTTGGTTTAAATTGTACAGACATGCTTTTTAGTAAATGAAGGCTTTATTTTGTTAAGCATGATAAAGGAAATAATTCTCGAAGAATGGTATTTAAAAAAAACTTTCTTAGATGCTTTAAAAATTGATGTATAGATTTTAATGTATAATTTTTGTATATTTGATACATTAGGCTTTTGCTGTCATAGAATTTTCAAACCTTGAATTCTATACATACTAATTTTTGAGACAAAAAGACTAAATCCAGGTAGTTTCATTTTAAGCATTTAGGATTAAAACATATATGCTGTGATCATTCTTTAATTGGAGCTTTTTGGGTTGAGTTTGTAAGACACATACATCCCATTTAAATCACTTCTGCATAGTTTATGTTAACAAATGCATATTCTATAGGAAAAAAATTATATAAAATGTTAAAGGATATTTTTCTTTGGTAAACTGAAAGAAGTACAGCTACCACTAGCTGTGAGTGTTACTCAACCAAGCTTTTCATAATAAATTTAACATATTTGAAGCTTTAGAAGTAAATGGTAAAATGTGTATTTTCTCAAGAGCAAATTTACAGACTATATTTTCTGTTGTTAAATTATAGAGGCTGTATATGTGGTTATTTTCTTAAAATGCAGTCAGAAAGACATTGAAATATTGAGGTCACCTTGTGTCCTTCCTGTCTGCCTCGGAGCTGATTTCAGCTAAATGTTGAGTAGCAACCAGATGGAGATTGCAGGATGTCAGCAACTTTTCCACAGCCCACCGCACTGTGTGTCCCTCATGGGGGAGCATGCACACCTCTATCTGCCTCTGGATTGTTCTGTGTTGAAAATATGTGCAAAATAAAGTAGGATTCATGCAATGCCTCCTTCAAACTGTTTTTAAATAGGCAGTGCATTTGCAAATGCAGTTCCTATTATTTGTTTTTGCCTTCAGGAAGAATCAGATTTTCAGGGCCAGAAAGCTGCTTTCCTTCCTCCTCCTCCACCTGTGTGGCTCCACAGTATCAAATACACACGACTATATTGTGGTTGAGATAGAAACATTGCACGCACTGATATTACAAAGGACTGTTTGGAGTGCAATAATTGTTGGCTAATATATTTCAAGTGTCATGACCTTGCATTTTATTTGCTAATGTAATATTTAGCCGGTTGGACAGAGTTTCACGGCAGGAGATTCTCACACCCGACACAAATGACTTTGCCCTCAACGTCAGAATGGAAGCACGGATGAGAAATATAAGGAAAGAAAAAAATGGGTATATATTGCACCTGACATCATCACAATATTTACCAATATTATTGCCATTGTAGCTCTTTCTCTCTTGCAGCCCTTGCAGTGGGTTAAAGCAAGGAAAAGAAATAGGATTTGAATTGGCTTTCAACATTGTTTTGTGGATCATGTTCCTCTAATAAAGGCATTTTGACTTGGATAACATTTAGAGTTGAGTTGGAAATCTTTTAGCTATTTAAACAATATATATATATTTTGTTTAATTGCTTCCAATTTTGGAAACACTATCTTGTTGAGAATTTTGAGGCGAGAATCCCTTTGTTTTGCGGCTCATTCTGATAAACCAGAGTCTGTTAAACTTCATTGCACCCTGTTCATTCAAATCGTAGTATTTTGTTGCTGAGCGGAAGACATGCTTTCAGGTTTGGCCTGTTGTGTTCAAGAACTGTAGATCTACAATGGAGTATAAATATGGGTACAGGCACATATGTGCAGCCACATTATGTATAGTTCTATTGGGACATGAGTAAAACAAACTGAACCCACATTTTGTCTGTGTACCATTTAAACACCACAGCAAGGCACAGCCTGTGTTTAAAAGACTCGAAATAGTTTGTGCTGAAGGAACACAAACATCCATCTCAGGAAGACAAAAATGAAAGGTCATAACGTCCAAAAAAGACATTAATAAAAACCCGCAAATCGTCCTTAATAGTCATGTTAATAACATAATGAAAGATTGGACTTAGAAAATTAACTTGACGGATTTCACGCTTTAGATAGGCTAAGGTGCAATGCAAAATGCAACATCATGCAAACATTAGAGTAATATATGGATATAGATAGATAGATACTCATGATTTTAGACTGTGGCAGGAAGCCGGAGCACCCAGAGAGAAACCTGCAAATTTCTTTTTGATATTTTATTTATGAAATTCAATTTCTGACATTTTGTAATTAAATGTCATAAATACATTTATTTATTTCCGAGCCTTTGTTCTGAAATAAAGGCTCTAGCAAAGAGGGTTGTGAGAGAGGGGATTCAAACCCAGGACTTTTCTTGTTGCAAGGGAACAGGGGTCCCAACTGAGCCATCATGCAACTGTTTTATTCACAAAATTAATGTTTTACTCACACCTAAGAGAATTTAGAGACCAATTAAACAGACAGTCATGATTTTACGTCGAGGGTTTTTTATGTTGATGTTTATTTCTAGTCTGTTGTGGTTACTTTTACTAAGCTGCTGTAATATTCAATTAGATATTAATTTGAGGTAATCCATGTGAAGGTATCATTTTGGCCATGCTCTTGTATTTCTCTCTGCTTCCTGTGAATCCAGGTTTTTGTTTCCTCTTACCGATCTCCCTGCAGGGCCTCCATTCCCTCTGCTGAGTTAATTAATAAGGTGTGAGGTGTATTGGCTTGAGGTGTGTGTGTGCACGCGTGTGTGTGTGTGTATGTTGTGTTGCAGAGTTTTTGTCTGTGTGCAGCTGCTGTTTAATACCAGGTCACCAGGCTTAGGCCAAGTCAATGCCAATACAGAGAAAAGGCTGTTGTCAGCACACACACATGCACACACTGTCAGCAGAATAGAGGAGATAGCAGGAATCCTTTATAGGGCAACCCCTGGGAAATAATTTCCTCATTATGGATTTTTGTGGAAAGGGCAGTTGCTTGGGTGTTTGAAATGCATTTCTTTAAATGTTACCTGTGAATTTTAATAAAGAGTCTGTTGCTACAGAGTCTGGAAACAAACAGAGTAGTTTTCAGTTCTGGATATTATGGAAAAAGAAAACAAGAGTATAGAAAATAATTTCCAGACTTCATTTCGAATCATGCATCTTTCTGGGTTTTATTCTTTCTGTTCTTCCATCTATTTATGTGTATCTATTCATCCTTTTGTCTGTCCATCCATCCATAATATTGATTGATTATTTTATCAATTTATATTAATTGACTGATAAAATAATCGTTAACTAATTTAGCAATCAAATGATCATTAATTGGAGTGTACTTGGAGTATAACTCTAATATACGGCATTTGCTGAAAAAAAACGACTTGATGGGTTAATTGAAAAAAGTGTCAACAGATTGCACTGCACTGATAAGTGAAGCAGAAAGGGCTTAAGTATTCATTTTGCATTTTTTTAGCTGCAGATCCATCCTCTGCTACAAATGATTTAGGCAACAATGTTTACTTTCTTATTTAAAAATGAATAAATGTTTTTATTTGCATTTTGTATATACTCTTGTATAAAATGAGCTTAAATGGTTAAATGAAAAATCTACAGACTGTGCGGTTTTAAAAAAAAATCTGATTACTTGATTAATTGTCAGAATAATCCATTTCTAAAATAAATGTTAGCTTCAGCACTAATTTATTTATTCATGTATAAGTTTTCCTGGTTTTGAAACCAGGCATTACGGGTTTTGTAAATATCAAGTCTGGGAACAGCTTTTTTTATCGTTTTTAGTGTTGTACATGGTGTCTAAAGAGCCCTTCATACCTTATAACTGCATATATTTCATGCTTTGTATTTACTGACACCTCAGTTTGTCTTCTCCTCCATTCTTTCTTATCCTCTTCCCTAATGCAACTCCCCCTCCTTCATTAGCAGCCTCCATCCTTTGACTTTCTGCTTTCAAGTCATTTGTTAAGCTTCTCTCTTCTCTTTCCCAGGGACTCCCATCCTACACTAAAGGTGTCTCAGGAGCTATTATAAAGAAAACATTTTTTACAGAACTCATTTTTGTGCAATCTGCTGCGATATTGATACTGCGGGTGGCCAATTGGTACAACCAGGACGGAAAATAAATGCCTTTTCCAAACTAATAAAGAAATCTAAAATGTTTTCTTGAGGTTATTTCCTCCGGTAGTGGAAAAAATGTCAAATTGGAAGAAAATGAAAACACCAGTCTTTGCTGGGATGATTCTTTACCTCTTTTTCTTTTTTTTACAGATTGCTGGCTACCTTTGAGTGACAATGGCTGTCTTTCAGAACAACTTCTGGGTGAGTATCCTAGAAAACACATTTAATTGCATAATAACTACTGTTTTACTACTTTACATGTGTTGAACTCCAGATGTTTGCATTCCAGTCACTGATGGAGAATATGCTTCTGCTGCTTAAAGAGAGGAAAGAAGAAAATATCACAATTAAAGTCATCATACCAATATTTACCAATATCATTGGTAGATTGTCTAATATTATGCTAAAACTGTTTTAACCTGGAGAATACAACTGAAAACATGAGCTTACGTAATATTTTTACCTGGGAATTAACAGAAAAGGGAGGGAAGGTATGAAATCTGTTTTAGCTGTTCAGAAATTTGACAATTTTCTTTTTATTCTTCCATTTTCTAAACTGGTCGACCAGATTCCTAATGTACAGCATAATGGCCAGTTTCCAGTTTGCTTCATGGCAAATTAAGGAGATTAATGGTTTGGATTCAGCTACAGGAAGCTCTTGTTATTTAACCATTCTTTAATGAGGTGGTTCCAGTTTTGGCTGGATGCCAGTGATTGATATCAACTCCATTTTGTTCTTTTTGGCCCGGAAATCTGGAGAAGCACCAAGTCTGTCACAGACTGATGTTTGCTGTGACGTAACAACTTAGCACTGTGATAACGCCGTTTCTGTGAATTTTCTAAAACGGAGCTGGCTCCAGTGGGTCCAAATGGGCCACCTGGGACAAGAGAGTTGTTTCAATGACGGACCGATGTTGGCTACTATTTTTGTCATGTATACTCTTTTGACCTTTCTGCTTTGTTCTGATCACATTGTATGTTTTTAAGCTATTCTAGTCGTCTCCTTTTCTCTTTGTCGCCTGCTTTTTTTTAATGAGTCCTGACATTTTCCATTCTGTTGTGTTCTTGCACACCTGCCGCATCTATTTCAGGTGCGCCCTACTTCCCTTCCTTCCCTTCTTTGGACTTTGAAATATCCACAGTAATGCTTGTTTGTGGGGCATTGAAAATGGTGCTGGGCAAGAAAACTGTCTTAATTTATAGAGAAATGGAAAATGTCAATAATAATTATTACGGCTGGCTTAAAACTTCATTAAGACAGAAAACATATGTGACCAAACTGTCAGTATGTCAGGTTGCTATTATGTAAACATTTTTACAGGATGAAGAGATTTCAGACATTAGTGTGAACTTGATTTGCATTATATTTTGGCTTTACATATATGCATTTATATTTAAATAGTTCTACATATAGGATTTGTACATGAAGACATTTGTTTAGAAAATGTCATTATTTACCCATAAACTCATGCATTTCTTAAGGAAATTCAATTTTGAATTAGATTTTTTTTTTTTTGGAAATAAGTCTTATGATCTATTATTAGATTAAATTAGATTTATTGTCATTGCACAGTAAGCAAAACAACAAAATTAATAGCGCGGCTCTGCTTAGTGCTTTTGTAAATAAACTGTCAACACACAGAAGACTAGACAGAAACATGAACAGAATGAAAACAAAACAAAAAAAATCTTTGTAAGATTAGAGGGGTTTATTTCCAGCAAAGTTGAGCCCTATGAACTCGTACATGAAAAGTTTCTTGTGTTTATCTTGATTGTTTCAAATGAATGTGCACAAAATACATTATTACACTTGAAAGCAGTGAACAATAGTTTACACTTGGTACTTTTTGGCACATATTCACATAAAAAAAATCATATTCAACATATGCAGAAGGTAATTTTAAATTCTGGAAACGTAAGTAGAGCACCCAAAAGTAGCTTCTTAATGAGTTAAACTTATTTAGCTACAGCTTGTTGCTTACAAGCCTGTCTGTTTAACAGTAAGGAAACGGCGCTTTCCCACCCAGTCTGTTCAGATCTAAAAAGCTGTGCAAGACAAACCAGCCCTTTAGTTAATTAGCCAACAGAGCCGCTTGGGAACGAGCTGCTCACACAGCCTCGTCTTGTTTGGCTCAAGAACATTCACAGCCGGTCACAAAGCCTCCTCATGGAGCTCTGTCTTTTTCCATTAACTGCATAAGGACCATGCTCAGGGGGGAAGCCTGCAGCTATGATTAAATACATCCTCAGCAAATGAAAGTGCTGCTTCATTATTCCAGTTTGCTTTGCACCAAAATATCCACCTGAAACAAATACGAAAATATTTTCTCTGCCATTTTCTCAAGTTCGATGTAAATCATTTCTGTGGTTTAAAGTGATTTCTAGAGATGCCATTGAAAGTTGCTTGTTGCAACAGACTGCTGGTCAACCAGCCAAAAAAGCCAAAAACATATAATACAGAACATTTTTCTAGACACCTGCATTGCTGTCCTTTTTTCTAAATTTAGGAAAACCCTTTGTTTATTTGCTTTGCTTTTCTTTTCTTGATTAAAAAGCATAACACTTATGAAGGTACTGCCTTCTAAAGAGCAATCGTTTTCCTTGGAATCTAAAAAATATATATTTGGTGTTTGACACATTAGTTATTCCGGTTTACAGGAAATACACCTTCAGAGAGCACAAATTAATATCTCAGTTACACGCACAGACATCATGACAGATTACATCTATTTCTATCCAGGAAGCAGCCGTATGTCTACTTCTCATGTTTAATACAACAAATGGAAAATCATTTCAGAGAAGCAGATGTGAATGTTTACATCAGTCAACAAACCGGCCATCTGTGCTGCAGAGCTGCAGCTCTCTGTTTCTGATGGTACCGACCCGTCTCTGCTGTGGAAGTGTTCACTCAGCTCAACCTGCCCACTAAGCAGAACCGCTCTGCACGAGTCAGCAAACCTCTGGCACACAGGTTGACCAGCTTCACTTCCTTATGTTATAAGAGCTAAAGCCTGGGAGATGTGTAGCCATTTGTCTCTCATCAGAACCAAGAGAGCTTGATTTCACCTTGGACACACAAAACACAGACAGTTCTCCAGTAGACAACACAGAGGAACATGTCCCTCAGTAGCCATATGTAAAGAAAATTATTAGGTCCATTTGTGTGTGCTTGACTATTTAATGAGCATTGCAACTGCTGGAAAGAAACGTCTAATTATACCAGCAAATTGTTACAGTTTTAGAGCAACAGAGTTTGCTTTGCATTGGTAAATAAATAGCTCATTTGTGACTTCACATTTTACAATCTGTATTTTGTAGTTTAATTTTAAACCTGAACAAATAATCTAGTTGTTTAAGAGAAAAACATAAAAGTCCCAGTTAAATCCAATATCAATTATTTTAAAGTCTTGGGTTGTTAACGTGCTTTAACAGCTAAAAAATACAACTTCATTTTATTTGATATGTCATGTAAAGTTGTTGTTTGGTGCTACATTTATTTTGCTTTGAGATTTAAGATTGTAACCTCAATTTTTTTTTAATCCTAATGTTTAATGCTTCAAATAAGAAGAGGAAAAAACAGTCATCTTAATTCATCATACCGCTACTGGCTTCCTGTTTACAGAGTTAAAATAATTTCTCTTTAAGAATTTAAAGTAGATCTCTGCCGAGTTTCAGAGGCCCACAGTGTGTGAATCATTGTAAGAAACTTGTTAATCTCTTTAAACCTCCCCCAAACTTTCCGGCGTCTCTACTGCCACCATTCGTCTTATTGTCATGGTAATGAACCCAATCACGCATGACCGACTCGGTCAACTTAATGATGAATAAGAGATTAGAAGGAGAGTAAAGTATGAGGGGTTGAATATATCAGATGACAAAAATGTATCATTCAGCTGAAGTTTAAAGAATATATTATGGCACTAAGGGAATGTTTGTAGCTTCCCTAATTTACAAGGTTTGGCCAAAATTCACATCTAAAAATATTGTTCTTTATCACTTTGCTGGAGCAATATCTTTAAATGTCAGTGATATGCTGGACATTTCAGTGTTCACACTCTGATTTTATGGAAATGTTTGTGTTGTATAGCTTCAAGTGTGTGATCTAAAGTGTTGTAAACATGTTGATGCATTCTATAATTGTAGATGGATTTTGAAATCCATCTATCCGTAGTCTGTCGGCTCATTCTCACAGGTCTGGGGATGATGTCAATCTCCAGCAGTGATTGGTCAAGAGTTGCACCATGTCTTATGATGATCATTTTTCTTTCTTTGTTCTTTGAATGAAAGTAATTTCATTGTACTTCTGTATGATGACAAACACTGATTCTGATTAGAAAACCTTTCGATTGTGGTATCGGTAACTGATGCGATTATCAGGTGAAACGTATGCCTGTTTTCCTCTTTTTTGTCTCTCATTTGATCTTCCGTCAATCTGTGACTATTAGTATTTTAGGTAAAGTCATATATGTCCATTGTGACCATCTGCTGTCCAACACTGTTGGAATGTGTTTGCAAATCATCATTGCACTCCAAGCAGTGTCTCTGCTATGTGAATATTGCAGACACTGACATTGTGATGAGGATAAATAATTGCCATATACTCTGCAGTCCTAGAGTATTTGAACATTCGCTACATTTTTAGTTTACTTCGGAAACACTATAAACTATTAATGATTTTAGTCAATTTGAGGCAGAGCTACTGTATATTGAATCACAATAATTGCACTATCAAGATGCTGGAATGCAGTTTTCTGTTGCATATTGAATTTGAAGCAACATGCAGGATCAGATGAACATTTCAACAGACAGACTGGCTTTGTATGCAGCTGCTACTCCAGCCTGCCAGTTATGGTGGACAGGTGCTGTGTTTAGCTTTGAATAGGCAGGTATGTGTGTGTGTGTTTTAGATTTCTAACCTTGTAAGACCTAGTTTTCCTACAAATACTACCTTGTGAAGACCCACTGCTCCTTTGGGCAAAAAGAAGTATTACTGTTTTTGGTTGGGATTAGGCAATAAAAGTGAATAAAAAATGAATGAAAGTTATTGAAAAGTGTGTGTGTGTGTGTGTGTGTGTGTGTGTGTGTGTGTGTGTGTGTGTGTGTGTGTGTGTGTGTGTGTGTGTGAACTGAAGCTGTCAGCTCACCTTTCTGTGAGGGTAGAATTTCAACATTAGGCATTCACAACTGCAACAGGCTATGAGGGATTTCTTTGTCTGCATTTTCAACTACTAAGGGTGTCTGACAGTACCACCATTTACAACAGTAAATAAATAAAACGGAACAATTGACATGTATTTATTTATAGCCTCTTGTTTTAAGGTTACTGTTAAACTAAATATCTTTAAATCTTGAATAATTTGTCCAAATTGTGAAATTAGTGTAAAAGTTTCCTAAAATGTTCTCCAAAACTTGTGTAAAAACACAATATATTTTAAAATTGTTTAGTAGTATTGGATCTGCTAAGGTACTGAAGGTTTTAAAGGACTATTTGAAGGTGAGACTTGACAAGTCTGATTAATAACAAGGTTTGAGAAAGATGCTCTGAGGGGCATTATGTGAAGAAATGCCCCTACAAACAACCACTTTTTATCCATCTTATCCCTGAACCAGGACTCAGGAGTTTTTTTTATTTCTGGAACGAAGAAAATATGTCTTTAAAGCTACCAGATTAAGTCCTGTAATGTTGGGTTAACTTGTGAAATGCGCACAAATTACCTAAGAAGGACCAAAAGGACATGGAACATCTATTAAAGTCAAATCAGATTTTCTATTTAAATAATAATGATGTTATGGACAAGAGATTGATGGTGATTACTTAATGTTGTCTAGTCTGGTGTTGTTGGTTTAAGATTCCTCTCAGCTTGCAGTCTGTGTCTCCGTTTGTTGGGTACACATGTCTGTGTGGTGACCGCCGAGCTTTTCTTGGCATTCCAGCCATTCCCCTGGTACCTGGAAAAGGGTCTGTTCTTCTCAAACGGGTTATTTTTAGGTCTTCAGATGCAGCTGGCTGTCTGTGGCTGCACAAGGAGTCCAACTGTTTACTAAAAATGTGGTGAGGCTGAAGTCCAGACACACCCATTTTAGTGACTGTGTGTTTGTCTCAGCTGGACTTGCATGGATTATAGAGAGTTATGTAAAGACAGGTGTAGGTTTGTAAAATTACAGCACTGATGGACCCGAGGTGATGATGTAGTTTGTTAAATCTGCTTGGTTGCGCAGGAGGCATTCTGGTTTTCTGACATTTTTTTTTTGACATTTGTGTTTGACAGATGGAAAAAATGAACGTAATACTTAAGAGAGTGGTGATTTTCTTGTAGTATTTTCATTATATTTGATACATTTCTTTTCTCAAACAGTAGGGAAATGCTGAATGCCTCATAGAAAAGTGTCAGATGTTGGACACATCATCACTTAGACCCAATTTACATCTTGACTTCACTCCACCACAGAATGGACTCTGCAGTAAATACTCACCCATTATAGTTAATTTGCTCTGCCGTGGTGGTGCAGCGTGCAGCACCTCCACATCGCCATCCATCAAAATTACAACTGATCGTGGTTTTACCGGATGGTGGAGCAAGTGAGGAGTCAATCTTCAAAAATCACTGCATTTCCAACATATTTTCAAAACAACTCACCAAGACAGGCTATATTTGCTCTAAATACTAGTTGTATTAATGGATGAGTGTCTTTATTAGGGCTGAAAAGATGAATCGTGATTGATTATTGAAATAATTGTCAGTTTATTTAGTAATTTATTGTTAACTGGAGGATACTGACTCTGAAAAGGCCATTTGCTGACAGAACAATAGTCAGAAGCAGTTAAGCCAAAACAGTACAAACAATTTATGCATTTTCTGTTTAAGATTAGAATTTTGTTTATCTTCAAATATGCATCAATTTCTTCAAAAGAGCAAGTACTCCAAAGGAATGCAATGAAATGTTTCATTTTCTTATTTAAAAAGGGATTTATTTATACATTTGCATTTTTTATGTACTCTTAATGTACTGAAGTGGTTAAATTATGGGCCAGTTTTCTACCTAATTAATCATAAAAATAATTAATACAATAATGGGTTACTAAAATAATCTTTCGGTGCAGGTCATTGCAGGAAGCATCAAGACAAATCGAAAACTTTGTCTTGATGCTGTCAGTGTAAAAAAAATAAAATAAAGGAGTTAGGACATGGACACTAAAATACAAAGTTTATCCTCTGGATCACTGATCCTACATGTTTTTGGCCAATTTCACTAAACATCAGTGCTCACAAATAACAACCTAATTGCATTAAGCCAGGAGGAAGTGTGTCTGTTCGCAGCGCAGCAACATCTCTGTTTCCTGACTTTTTTTTTTTCTTCTGTCTGTTTATATATTTTTGGGCTGGAAGGTTCCAGGGATTTAGTGTTGAGCAAAGAAACCCATGTTTATTCATTCTCCAGCAAAAAGCTAATGTGCTCAAACAACAGAGCTGGTTAGAAAATAAAAATCAAAAATGACACCAAAACGTAAAACTAAGCAGGGTGAGATCAATACGAGTAAATTTTGTTGCCAAACTGATTTCTATTTATGTGAAAATATTAAAGAAAGGTGCATTATAACATTTTGAAACCTGGTTTCTGCCGATTGTTTGTAGTTCAAAACAGCCAAATAACGGTCATAATATATTTAGTTTAGTATACTAGTGAGACTGTTTTTCTAGTTTTACTGCAACTTGTTTGCTCTCTGTAACCCTGAAAAACAGTTTTCATCACCTAGATGATCTCTGCCAGTTTGACGTTTCCTGACTTGGTGCTAACAGGAGGTATCTGTTTTAATTTGTGCCTCTGCAGGGGGAGAAAAATGCCGGTTTTGACGTGCTGTACCACAACATGAAGCATGGCCAGCTGGCAACCAAAGAGCTGGCCGAGTTTGTCAGAGAGAGGTAAGGTTGATGTGGGAGGTGGCTCGGTGAAATCCGACATTCCTGACTCTGTACTCGGAGAAAAAGAGGAGAAAAGGTCAAGGCTGGGTGATGTGCTCAGAGATTAGAAATGAAGTGTTTAGTTTCATCTGCTGGTTTATCGCTCATGCGTTTAAACCTGTGTGCTTTCAAAGACGCGTGAGGAGCGTACAGATTACAGAAAAATCAAGTATATTCCTCTTAATGTCATTCAAATCGACGCCCTGAACTTTGAGTCATGTATTCGCCATTACTTTTTGCTGCTTAAGTACATCAGATGTTTGGAGAAACACCCTTACTTCATGTGGTGAAGCTCTTTGCTGTAAATTTAATAAAAGTTAAAGAAAACTTTAAATTTGATCAAATGAACATTGTTTTCTTTCTCCATTCACAAAGCTCTGCAACATTTTCAACCCAAAGAACCGGGTTTGCTGTCGCTGCTATAAATAAAATTTTAGAGCCAGAAAACCCAACTCATCTTTTGGGTGAGGTGAAAATATTTTCTCAAATAAAAAATTTTAAATAAAGCGCTCTATTTTATTACTTTGGAACAAAGAAGCATATATGCATTTTCAAGGGTAGAAGTCGCCGAGTCGGTAACAACATGTTTGCATCTAATTAATAAAAACAAACTTTAAGAAACCTTGTCTCATTACCACCATTCTGTTGTTGCAGATATTTCATGAAAACATACAAAAAGAACTGCTGAGACTGAAATTTATATTCAGTTCTAGCTCTGAGTTTAGTTTTTAGTAACAGTGGAGGAGCTTACATCTGTATTCTTGTTAAACTTTTACGACTTTCATTAAAAAAAAAACTATATGTAATACTTTAAAACAGTCCAAAAACAGGCAGCTTTTGTCGTGAATTAGCAGATTATTTCTCATTTTATCAGAGCCTACTCCCTGGTTTCCCATCAGACTTAAATTCTTGTTATAAGCAGTGATTTAATCAATGATTATTCTGTTAAAAGGTCTTCACATACAAAAGGATAAGAATAGATTTTAGGGGGGCAATTTAATCTATTTAATCTTGGCTTTTTGAAAGGATTCATGTGGGTTTCATTTTCAGTTTAATTTGTGTTTTTGTTATAGATTCTGCTGTTTGCAGGCTCTTTTCTGCAGTTACACAGTTGCTGTAAACTTTATGCTGCAGGAAATATTTCATTCTGCTCAGAAGTGTTTCTTTGTGACATATGAGTCCACACTTTGATTCCAGGTGATTTCTGCTAATCAGAGCTGGTTGTAGAATGTGTTAATTACTCCTGTGGAAAGTGAATGTGGTCCTAAATTTTGAAAAGTCAGAATCTTGTGATGGTTTTTCAAATGCCTCTGTCTGAAAGTACAGCTTTCCACCTCATTTTCTTGTGCAAAGTCCACCTCCTTCACTGTTGTAAAGTTTAGAGTTTAATAAAGTTTGACTTTAATAGAATAAGGTGTCCACTCCTGACCGACTGGCTGTTTATTGAGATCAACTGACTCAAATTTTCTCTTTAAATGAACCTTTCACATGTTTCAACATCTGGTTGATGTACAAAATTTGATTACACTTAAATTAATAAGCCAGGGTATTTTTTCTAACTGGGTTGTATTTATCTCCTTCGGTGCTTGTAGATATCTAAAGTCAAAACAACAAGAAAAGTTAATTTTTATCTCATTTCAAAACACTTTCTCTCTGAACACAGGACACAAGCCAAGATTTCTCTTTCTGACTGAAGCACTATTAGCAGTTATGATGCTCACTTTCTTTATTTCTGCAAAATACATATGTGAGTTTGATAGACTTGGCTGCAGCGTAAATGCTGCAGTCAAAGTAAAAAGTGGAATAGGTTGTTGTTGTAATGAAAGTAGGATTCCACAGGGTATTTAATGTCAGAGCTGAAAGTTGGCACGCACAGAGGAAGCTGTTATGCCGCTGATATAATCCTGACATTGATTCAGAACACTTGTCCACATTCCTCACAGGAGGAACTCACTTATCTGTTTGACAGCAGCACACAACGAATCAGCAGTCAGGAAATGAAACACAAGCCCTCAGAGTGCGATCCAGCCAGATCAGGGTTAGGCAACTGTTCTGATGAATTTCCTCCTTACTTTATTTATTTTTTGTTCCCTGAAAGCTTTTTGCTATAGAAAACTTTATGAAATTCCTCAATTTGTTTGGCGAATCAAAGCAATTAGATCTGCTGTGAGGGCTATAACAGCACAACAGCTATTCTGTGCTGAGTTTTAATAGCCCTTTTCATTTAATAGTTTTGCTATGAACATGCAACCAGAAACTCCACATGTTGGATCACTTTGTCTTCTCACATTTATTTTTTACAGCACTGTAATTTTTTTGTATAATCCCATTTCCTGCTGTGTCACAGGTTCCTCTAAATGACTTGATTGTGTTAAAATATTTTTTGTTTTCCAGGGCTGCCATTGAAGAGACTTACTCCAAATCAATGAGCAAACTAGCAAAAATAGCAAGTAATGGAAGTCAACTGGGGTGAGTACAGACATGGAGCTGGTGCTGCCTTTTCTCCCTTGTTGTTGTAATTATCAATATGGCTGCATGTGTTATATGTACGAGTGCCATCTGCATCACCAAATGTCCATATTTATGATCAAGTTACTGCCCTGTGTGATATTTAGCTTATGTACTTTAATGCATGTGTGTTTTTAACTGTTTGTGTTGTTTTGTTCATCAAAGAATGAACAAAATGTAAGATTTCTGCAGCTGTACTACAAACCTCAAGTATCTGCTTTGAAACCAGATGTTAAATTAAAGTTGCACATGCATAAAGCCATTTACATCTCCACTATTAATTATTTGAGACAAAAAGAAGAATATTTTTTCTTTGCTAAATCTTTATTTTTCCAATCGTTAGTGTTAATGATTGGTTATCTGTGTCGTCTTTAGGACTTTTGCGCCCATGTGGGATGTTTTTAGGGTATCTTCTGACAAACTGGCTCTCTGCCACCTGGAGCTCATGAAGAAGATGAACGATTTGATCCGGGACGTTAACAAGTATGGAGACGAGCAAGTTAAAGTTCATCGTAAGGTAAACGTCTGGAATGTAAACATTATGTGTTGCATGTAGCCTGCTTGTATCGTGCCCTTAATAAAGCCAAGACATCAAATGTGAACTGTGTGTCAACCAGACAAAGGAGGAGATGGTTGGAACGGTGGATGCTGTGCAGGCGCTGCAGGTCCAGAACGGCCACCTGCAGAAGTCGAAGGAAGGTTACCACACCAAGTGTTTGGAGCTGGACCGACTCAGGAAGGAAGGAGCACCGCAGAAAGAACTGGAGAAGGTTTGCTGCCACTTTAACATTTATTTCTCTGCCATTTGGCACAGAAGTGAGCAAACTAAAATAAAAAATTTTGCGAAATAAATTGAGATAATTTAACTGTGCTGCATTTTTCATCCTAAAGACTCAGAGACTTGAAATTTACCACATTTGCAGTGTCATTTGTTAACAGAGTAATGCCTTAATGTGGTTGAATTGCTAGTAAAACTTTTACTTTTCAAAAACTTTGAAAAAGCTTGAAAACTAAAAAAAAAGATTGTTTTATGAATTTTCCTGCTTTGGATAAGTATGGAAAAAGAAAAGAAGGATATTTCCACACCTTATTCCTTTTACCACTGGTCTAATAGATCCATCCATACATCCATATTTCTCTTCCAGTTTTAGATTTAAAAATGTCTCTCTTTTGTAGTTATACTTAGAACTGAGCTAACTTGAGTGCTCAAAATTACCAGGAAATGGACGAGTACTATTACTCAGCTGTTGGTAATGTTCTCTTAAGCTTTGCATTCAGATTCGTCAGAGATGTTTGATCATGTCACTTTATTGTTGACTGATGTGTGACTACAATGCACAGTTACCTCCCTTGTCTCACTCTGGAGCAAAGATCCACTGTTTGCAGACACCCAGCGTGTTACAGCTCAGTAATCACGTATCGCATTAGTTCACACTGAGTATTTCTAATTACAGTTCTGACATTGTCTCAATATAGCTGTTCTGTTAAATTTAATGTCAGCTCTGTGAGTCAGCAGCTTGAAAGCTGCAATTTTCTTTCTTCTTCTCCTCGCTAGGCGGAGCTGAAGTCTAAGAAAGCGGCGGAGTCCTTTGCGCTGTGCATCGAGAAGTACAACCGTGTGGGAGGAGAGTTTGAGCAGAAGATGAGCGAGTCCTCCCAGGTCAGCGTCGACTCCAGCGTTCCTGATCGCCCTCCCTCTGATCTGACTTTTCATCCATTCCTCCTTCTCATTGGCTTCAAGCCGCTCTGTGTGGCGTCACACCAGAACAGAACCCCGCTATCCCATCCATTCATGTACCATCAAACCGCACGCTGCCCCTGATAAAGGAACCTCAGCCCACCTAAACCCCCGACTCCTAAACACCCACTTCCACACACACAAGCTGTAAAATGCTCATTACCTTTAATCACTGCCTCTGTGCTTCCATGGTTACGGCAGCTGTTTCCATGGAAATATTTAACAAATCCCAATGAGCACTTCTGTGTTTTACATTTGAAATAATGAATGGAGTCCTGGTGACCAATTAGTTCCTGTAATAGCTCAGAGGAGGAAGGTCTGGCTGTAATTGTTAAGGTGTTTTTGTTAGAGTAGAAAATATATAATTTGTTGCACTTTTTAATGAGCCCAGCTAGTTTGGATTTGGAGAACTAATTTAGGTTTTTATTTGTGTGTGCATTTTCCTCCTTGTTTTAATATTAGGATGATTTGACATCAGATATTAACGTGAAACTACAGTGCCTTGGAAGACATCTCATTCAACCTTTTTCCCCATTTGTCACTTTAAAAACCCCAAACTTTTATGTATTTTACTTGGATTTCGTCTGTAGACACACAGGTTAGTGGATTATTGTAAAAAGAATGAAGAAAGGGAAACCTTTCATAAATAAAATTTGTGGGTGGTTGTGATCCCCAATCCCTGCAAATACAGAAGGCTCAGTGTACTTCCCATTTGATTTTATTACTAAATGTTGGGGTTAAAGAAGCTCCAGTCGTCAGTTGAAGCTACCACACTGGTAAACGATAACGCTCATTTTTAATAATTTTAGTTTTTACTGCAGTATCTAAACCAACCAAACGACAAAATAAAAGCATGCCACTGCATATAGCAACTCCAGAGGAATAGATCTGGATGTAAAACTAAATTTACAAAAATCCTCTTCCTATTTTCTCACTGGTGGATCTTCCTGAACAAAAATACATTTCTTAAAGACTATACTTGTAAAACAAACTAACAAAAGATCTGGCTGAAAGAGAGTACAAACAAATATAAATGTTCTTACATTTCTGGAAAAGGGGTCTTTTGAAAGTTTTTCTTAAAATAAGTATTTTTTGCTTTCTCTTATGTGTCTCGGTGCATCTTTTACCATTAACAAGCAAAATGATGAAAATACTGACACCTGCAGTTATTGAAATATGTTTTTTTTTGTTTGAGAAAGTGAAATGCCATGTGGATTTAACTTAAAGTATTTTAAGTTGCACAATGACAGTTATTGTTGTGTAACTGATCATTTTTCGTAATACTCTTCTAGATTTTGAAATGCTTAGACAGTAAGTTCTCGTCTGTGTGCCTATTTGTGACGATTATCCAAAGGTTGTTTGAATGATTGCAAATCAAAGTTAATATGACAAGTTCAGGGTTTTCTGTGGAAAATTTCTAATTTCTTCTGTGTGTTTTTGCGACTGTGTTCACGTTTGAGCAGAGGTTTCAGGAGATCGAAGAGGCGCATCTGAGGCAGATGAAACAGTTAATTAAAAGTTACTCTCACTCCATAGAGGACACCCACGTTCAGGTGGGACAGGTGAGTCAGACTTCACGGCTTTGATGATGAAGATCCTGTTTATCTGGAGCTTCGCTTTTCTGTCTTTCACTCCCCTTTGTACTGTAAGCATTTGGGATTCAGTCTTCAGAGTAGAATAAGTTATGATCTGGACGTAGCATCACCTTTTGGTTCATTCTTTCTAATTTTTTTTTATTTTTAAGGCTCGGTTTATTGATTTAGCACAAGAACTGATGCTTGAGTATACTTGCTCTGTGAAAATGTGCTAAACTGTGGGAGCAATAAAAGCAGTTCAGGGTTTCCTCCGGTGTATTATAAGATGTATTTGTGAGCAGATGGAGCTCAAACTCAGAGATTAAACTCACAGCATCAGACTGTAGCTGTGGTAACAAAACAATCTAACTATAAAGATTGTTCTGTGAACTTTTACAAAGTAAACTTGCCAGCTCCTTAGAATCTTAGATTAAGTGAAGTGCAAATAATTAGTATTTATTTTAATTTTACTTTTTGATTTGTTGTTTTAAGACTCTATAGTTGTGAGTTTAAGTATCGTCAGGAATGTCTTCAAGTAAAACCATTACCCAGTAATATGTTTACATTTCCTGTCAACTTGATATCTCTTTATACAAAACCACGGTGGACCGCCTCAGCTGGGGCAAGCCTTGCATTCAGAGCTCATTTGTCACTTTGGGCTGTAGGTCCACGAGGAGTTTAAGCAGAATGTGGAAAACATCGGCGTCGACATCCTCATTCGGAAATTTGCTGAGCAGAAAGGAACGGGCAAAGAGAGGCCAGGTACAGTGAGCTCATCCTTCTCCATCTACTCTGAATTAAGACTGGAAAAAAAGATGGTAAAAAATAATTTGTATTTTTTGCCTGTAGCTTCAGTTGGTTTTGAGGAGTACATGGCAGCTTTGACCCCCGAAGGCGGGAAAAAGCCTCGAGCAAAAGCCTTCAGAATCCCCGGTCTGGGCAAGAGGGACAAGGAGCCGGACTCCACGTGAGTTTGTGCAAACAAAAAGCCGTACAGGAAAGGAGGAGTAATGGCTAGGTCAGATACAGTTCAAAGGAACTAGATCACAATATAATGAATAAATAACCTGCTCATTTCCAGAGTTTTGAGTGAAATCAAGTGAAAGGAGCAATCGTTTACCAGATGTTTGGTCTTAGCTTTGCTGTGTTTCAGCCAAATCAGGCAAGACAGAGATTCAAAGATGGATAGATAGATAGATAGATAGATAGATAGATAGATAGATAGATAGATAGATAGATAAAATGAAGACACCACTGCACTGAAAACCTGGTTATTCCACCAAATATTGATTTCTGAGCTCTTCCTGAGTTAAAACATTAGTATTGTTGTTTCTAAATTAATATGAATCGTTCTCTTTGCATTATTTGAGGTCTGACAGCACTGCATCATTTCCGTTATTTTGACCATTTCAAATTTTCTGCAGATAAATACTAACTTTTGCTTGAAATTTCGCAGACATGTTGTCAGTAGTTCGTAGAATAAAAGAACAATGTTGATTTTACTCAAACATAAAACTATAAAGAGTAAAATCAGAGAAACTGATCTTTTTAAGTGGCCTCTTAATGTTTTTCCAGAGCTGTACATCTCTGGAAAAAGATGTAAGTGTTAACATCCATCGACACTTTGATATTTAGTGATTTATTGCATGGACAGACTTATTTATGTGTGATTAAATTGCATTTCTTATCTAAAGGAAACATTGTAATGACGAAATTGTGTTTTGAGATCAAATATTACACGTGTAATGGAAATGCAGCTGTTTTTTCTGTCAAAAAGTAAGACACATAAATCTTGTTTTTATCCTTCCTTTCTCTCAGTAAATCAGAAATGAAACCCCTGGGTCATATCCCCAGGTGTCACCATATGTCAGCGAGTTCTAGGTTTATCAGAAACTCGGCGGTGTTGCACTTCCTTCCTACTCACTCCCCTCATCTGCTCTTTACTTCTGGCTTCAGACTAAGCTAAAAGTAACACCTTTTGTTTTTGTTTTTCTTTCTATATTTGCAGAGATTCAGCTGTCCCAGAGGCACTGGTGAGTATTTGACATATTTCACAGCTAAAAGCTAAAAAACAGACTCTGTTGCTGACCCTATCCTAGATACCAGATACTCTGGTGTTTTGAGGGCGTGTAATCTTACAACAGTGTTTTTGTCCAGAGTTTGGAAGGGAGGGATCGCGTGTGCGCGTGCGTGTGCGCGTGCGTGCGTGCGTGTGTGTGTGTGTGCTTAAATAACAAGATGGACGATGTGGGGTTTCCCAAGTTTATTCCTGCACTTCTGAGAACTTTCTAATATTGTCTTGCCGGGACAGTGGAAGTGAGTGTGCACATGTGAGGAAACGTGTGCACGTGTTTCCCTCCATGCAGGACCGTGTTAAGAGCAGTTAGTGTGTGGAAGGGCTTTGGACGTTGCCAAAAATCCACCTAACAGTCGGATGATGAAGGAGAGAGTAAACAAAACGTCTTTAAACTGCTCTGTACCTTTCTTCACTGCTAGATTTTGTCATAAGGAGTTAAAGTTTTACATTCACTTTCATGATCAGTTCAACATTTGGATATATTTTTTTCCTTCTATACATTCTTGAAAGAGTGGAGAGGCAAACAGGTTCTATTTATGGAGTCAAAACTACAGCACACAATTTTCTAAATAGTAATCAGCCTGTTTGAATCTTAGAAAGCCTCTTTTGTTCACTTTTTAATGCTTATTAATGATTTTATCTAATGCAAAGCAAATGCAAAGATGCAATGTAAATTTAGATGCCAAATACCTTTGATAGCAATCAAGGAGTGTAATAAACGATGAGAGATCTTCCAAAAACCAACTTCAGAGCTTCCACTAACATTTACCATGCAGGAAAAGTCGTGACTGGCAGTTTCAGTTGTTTAATTTCCAATTTCTGTGAACATAAGACAGTTTTGATCAAAGTATGCAAGCATAGGAAAGCAGGCTACAAGATATTCATCACATTATTTCAGTGCTAACTGCAATTTTGCAGATGCAATGATGTGAAATTATTTCTTTGGATATTTTTTATACTTTAATGGGACGAGAGATGAAAATGTAAATGTTTATTGATATGTATTGTCACATTTTAAAAAAATAAACTTGAATTGGCAAGTAGACCTTAATAAATAAAATGTGCAGTTTTCAAATAATTTTTTTTTTATATACATTTGTTAAACGTTGCTCTCACTGTCGTCCTAAAGCCTTAGAAATAACTTTGTGACCGTCCCCAATGAGATAAATGTCACTTTGTTACTCATCTGTTCCTGAAGAGTGAAATGGTGCAGTGTTGGATTATAATCTCCATTCCTTTGGATTAGACCATTCTCATCATCTCTGAATCAGATTCTGACAATTTAACACTCAGATTAATCAGCAGTAAGTCAGTTTCTACAGATTGACTCTTTATTTTCATATGAGTCAGATTTGAACTTTTCTTTATTTGTTTAATATTTATGTACAGCTTCTAAATAAATGAGTTAAATTACTCTTTCAGCTTCAGGACGCAGCATTGTTTGAGCTCTTACTCAGATCCTGTAAAAGTCACTCACCCACACTTGAGTTAAACTCTGTTTGCAATCGATGGGGCGTATTTACTCAGTCGTTTCTCAAATGAACGGCTCTCTGTAAGCGCTGGACTACGCCATGTGACAACATGTCTGTGCATCAAATGTGCATCGTTTGTCTCTGAGCTGCTGCTGCTGTCCGTCTCTCCAACTGTCTCTGTGATTATTCTTGTTTCTGCAGAATTCTCCACTGGAAGTAGACGACGAGGGATTCGTCATCCGAGCTGACAGCACTCAGAATGATATCCTTTTTTTCCCCCAACGTGAATCTGATATTTGCAGATGGAGCAAAAGATTAGGGTGATTGCAAAGAGGCCTCTCTACCTCAAATCCTCTGAGTTCATCGCCAAAGATGAATCATCAAAATATCATGCAAAAGTCTTCTCAGCCATTATTTGAAGGGTTTAAATATGCATTTTTCCAATGATAATTTAGAAAATAAAGCTATTTTTTGATACTCTTTCATTGGTTTACTATCTTTAAAAAATATATCATCTCATTTCTTATCAAAATTAAACTTTTTAGTCAAATTAAAATAATTTTAAATCTACATCAGCCTGTGAATTATATCAATAACGTTGAGCTTAAATGTATATTTTGTTTTGTTCTTTAAAATGTAATCTTTTTCCTTAATGTCATAAACTTCCTAACTACTTTTGAAAAAAGAATTGAATAGATCTGTTTTCACGCTGTCACTAGGTTATACGAAATATTTCCACTTCTGCAGCAGCGTTTGCCATCTGAGCTGGTTTTTCTTGACGCTCCCTTTACGCTGCTCTGAGAAGGAGGACAACTTCTACTCCAGCGATTCAGACTTTGACGACGAGGAGCCGAAGAAATTCCACATCCAGATCCGACCCGTAGCCAGCAGCAGCCGCAGCAACTCTGTTGCCACGGAGAAGGAGCTGAAGGCCACCGTGGGAACGTTGACGCTGCCGCCCAACAGAGGAACGAGGCAGCAGGTTATTCCTGAGATCTGCTGCATTTATACATTTTAGAAGACAACAAATTCTCAATCTTAGATCTGGCACAGACGGAGAAATTCCATTAATTATTTGACTTTTGAAGACCTTTTTTGTAAAGTTTGTGCTGTTTTTTATTTCCAGATGCTTGCAAAGCGGCATCTCTCCAGTAAGTTTAATTCATTCACTTTGTTTCTGAATGTTTTTAATGTTTAAATATTTAATCTTCCTGTGCTTTGAACAAATAACGAGGAGGAAAAAGCTTTCCAAACCAGCCTCATTAACCTCCTTTTATGTAATTATGGAGGAATTTTGACCAATTCAGCCTTTTGGAGCAAACTACACGTTTAAGAGCCACAGTATCTCTAAATTCTGACTTTGACTAGGCCAGTCTACAACATTGATTTTAGAAGGGTTTCTATCCAATCCATTCACTTCAGTTCATTGCATTTGCTGCAGAAAATAATAGTTGGATGTTTTCCTTCAAGCTTTTCTGGTAGAAATCAGAATTTATGATTTAATTATTTACAGCAAGTTGTCCAAGTATAGAAATGGCAAAGCAGCCCCCGGACCATAACTCTAACACCGCCAAGTTTGACTGTAGATTTGTTGCTTTATAATAGTTTTTACTGCAGTTGGCTGGACTCCTAAAACCATATGAATGGCCTTGTAACCCTTTCCAAACTCTTAGATCTCAGTTGCTTTGTTTCTAAAATATTCTTAAACTCCTTTAGATTGGCGCTTACAAGTTTGGCCTACTTCGTGTTGTCAGACAGGTTCCATTTAAGCTATTTAAGACCGTATGAGTCTGTCATTATTCAGACCCGAGTGTGACTCTTGAAATAAAATCTAAAATATGTTTAATTAGAGTTAATTCATAAAATTACCAGGCAGGTTTGGATTGACCTTAATAAATAAGAGTGGAGCATTTAAAAACTCAGATTATCTTTGCATGGAATTAAAACTTGTTTCTTGATATGAAACATTTATGAGTGACAGAAAAACAAAAGCAGGTTAAGTACTTTCACTGTGAGAGTATGTTAATTATAAACTGTTTTTGACTGAGCGCCGCTGATGGTTAAATGCTCTGCTGTGTGGTTACAGGAAACTCCAGCGCCGCTGGAGGCCGATCCGAAGACGGTGAAGCCGCCTCGCATCGAGGTGAGTCAGCGGTTTCCGACTCAAACCGAAACTGCAGATCAACTCAAAGTGAAATTATGTTTGTGATGCAGGCGACTTCATGTTAATCACCTTTTGCTGGGAATGAATAACGTGTATTAACACTGGCAAAGAAAATTATAAACAAGAAAAAAGATAAATTTCTTCATTTATTTCTATTCATTTACCAATGTTTTAAGCAGATTTTATTTCAAAGTAACCTTGATTTGATTTTGTTTACAGCTTTGTGGAAAAGTCATANTATATATATGGCAAATAGTAATAGATCCTGGATCTTAACTCAGATAAATCTTTAAACTCTGCAGTCTGCCACTGCAGCTTCAAAGCCATAACAAAATTCCTCACACCTTCTATTTGAAACAGGAAGGTATTTTAGTCACAAGAATTCAGCGGAAAATGGGTTGGCTGGGAAAAAAAAAAAAAAAAAACAGATTCAACTTAAAGTTAATCAGACAAGAAGCTTTTCCAACTGACCTGTTTGAGTAGCATTAGCGTTACTTTATCTCCAATTCGATCTCTTACTTCCTCAATAGAGAAAGTACTACTCTGTGCCGAGCTGTCATAAGGTCAGCCAAGCATTGTGACAGCTAGAAAAAACAAAAAAAACACTTTTTCATGGAATCAGAGTCAGAGTTTTTAGAAGCACGTGCATAAATTCATGTGAGACCATGGAGATAATTTTTTTCCTCAACACAGGTGTTAACAGGTGTTCAGTGACTGCTAAAAGTTTGTGACCTCTGAAAATGGCCTCAGAATCCACTGACCCCACTCTGTGGTTTAACTTGGCCAACAACTTTGAAGTTCAGTTGGTGTTCTTCCCAATCACTTCCACTTTTTTATAACGTTACTAAGAGTTGACAGTGAAATATTTAGCACTGAGGAAATTTCATTGCAAAATACTTTATTGCACAGGTGGCATTATATCACGGAATCAGGAAGGAATGTACTAAACCCCTGATAGCGAGCCATTCTTTGGTTTGAACATTGTTTTTTGAGTTGTCATTGGGCTCTTGGACTTCTCTTGTAAATATTCATGTGATTTCTTTGTTAGAAATATTGTGAAGAGCATTTTTTCCATGGCTAGTTATAATAAAATTATGTTTCTCCTACAAAATAATTATGGCCCAACAGAGCTCCCTTGAACATTCTCTGTAACCAAGAACTTTGTAAAGAACCCAAAATGTCTTTTTGTGTTTCTAGTGCAGTATCTTACCAGGGTTGTTACCCATAATTGATCTGATTCTTTTTACTAATTAGGCCAGTAGAAATATATTTACTAAGGCAGACACTGATGTTCTCAATATTTACTTCCTCAACTGTACATGAACACATTTCTCTTGTGTCATGTGTGCTTCATAATGACATGTTTGGCTACCATTCTTGATAAACCAGCCCTGACTTTGCTTTGCAGCACAAAGTCTCCTAAACTATTCTTAATATTTAGGACAAGTTCTATGATGATCGTCACCATGAGGACAATAAATATGTATTATTCCTTTTTAAATCAAAACTTTCTTTGAATGTCTTGGCAGGAGTGAACTGTTGATTTTTAGAGAACAAAAGATTACAGAAGTAGTAGAAACAAATATCTAGTGGTGAAAGGCAAATGACTGTTACAGAAACTTACATGTGAAAGGTAGAACACAGTCACTGCCTCTGATTATTATGTGGCTGATTGTCAGTTTCTCTGTAAAGGATAACATTCTTTAGATTTTGTTCACCTGCTGACAGATCAACCACACCTGCAGAAATATAAACCACTGGACGTGGTTTGTCATTTAAGCACCGCTTTGCACAAGAATTCTGGTTCTGCAGCATTGCGTTGTTTTTCCCCCCCCCCAGGATTCTGAATAACTCCTGAGACGCCACACCCCACACCATCAGTCCTTTCAGCACTCTACTGGGTGACAGTAAAGCTTCCAGAATCATCAGGTAAAATTTTATTTCTTTGTGAAAATATCCAATGCCTCTTTTTTTTATGTCTTTCTTTTCTGGCAAAGGAAAACAAAATTTGCCTAAAAAGTAGGTTTGTAAAATTTTAAAACCCAGGACAAAAATAACTGTTGATTAACAGTAACATTAGAAACAATTTTAGAACTACACCTATTCCTGAAATTTTGAAACAAAATAATTAAATAAAAACTTTTGCTTTCCTGAGCATATACCTTTAAGCCCAGAAAAACATATGCTCTAAAAGTATATGTTTTTTTGTTTTTGTTTTTCATTTTGGTTATTAAAATACAGTCAGTGTTTGTCTTATTGTGTAATCTTGTGTGGTTGTGGGTTTATTTTACCAAAGTGAATCTTTTCAATTTCTCAAAATAGAAAGGAATTAGATCGTCACGAAGCTCAATCATGGAAAAAACAGACACCTGGCTTCTACTTGATCCATTTAATGTAACTTAATCTTTCTTTTTTTTTAATTGTCTCATAATATGACAGATGGAGGAACACAGTATGTTATAAATTTAAAGCTAGCCTTCCTCATTTACTTTTCACTGCCCACTTTTTCAGGAAAAACTGAAAAAGTTTCCTGCATGTAACATTGCAGATCTCTGGGCCTTCAATTTACCTGTGGTTTAGTTTGTAAATGTCACCATCTGCCGTGCTAACCGAATGACTCATGAAGAGCATGACTCACATATTTTTAAACAATTAATTTCAATAAAGCAGGATGCGATGAAGTGATAACACCACCTAATCTGATCCAACTCTATGCTATCTTCTGATGAGAACATCTCAACATGCTGGATGTTTGAAACTGAAATTTGAGTATTTATTATCTGACTCCTTGGGGGAACTCATGGAACATGGAAATTTAATTTCCAGACTGTTAAAAATGGTCACACAAGACGTGACGGAGCTGCATATTCCTCAAAATCCCTTAACATTCCTTATTTCTGACCTGTATGTTGAGGGTCATTATTTTTATTTGTCCTTGCTTGTTGTGCTCTTTGGCTCCCTGTGATTTTTAAAAACTTGGTGGGTACAGATTTGCTGAGAGTGTGGTGTAAACAGGCTCACAAATGGTACCTAAGCAAGAGGATGAGTATAGTTAGGGCTTCAGATCCTGCTTTGAAAATTTTCTGATTGAGCCCCCAGTTCAGTCATTCATAGTCAAGATCACTAGAACGACTATAGAACATTTTATGCAACGTTTGGTATCTAACAACAAATATATGTTGCATTTAACATTTTTTGACATAGTCTGGCTTTTACTTTTCTTCTTTCCTTTTTAGCTAACGTTTAGTGAAAGATGAGTGAAAACTGGAACTCTGACCTCCTCAGCTGCTGTGATGACATGAAATCTTGTAAGTATTAATCATTTTTAATCAAAGCTTTACATTTACCTTTTTATTACCCAAATTTTCTCCATTGTTCAGCAAATAAATCTGCTTAAGAATATTTGCCTTTAACTTATATATATATATATATATATTTTTTTTTTCAGGCTGCTACGGTCTCTGGTGCTGCCCCTGTCTTGCCTGCACCGTGTCAGGACTTTTTGGACAGAACCGCTGTCTTCCACTGTGTGACATTTGCAGCCCTGCTGTGATGTCTGCTTTTGGGATACCTCTGTGTGTCCCCCCTGCAGGATTAGCCCTGCGAGTCGGGATTAGGCAGAAATATGAAATTAAGGTAAAAATAAAATAAAGTAAAAAAGAGCCAATGAGCTTCTTATTCCACATTAATGATGATTTCAAAGTTTTCTCTTTGACCAACAGCTTAAGAAAATTCATCTCAAGCAGTTTTACATGAGTAAAACAGCAAGTGTTTTCTTTCCCCCACAGGGTTCTCTTTGTAAGGACATTGCCACATCCTGCATCTGTGTGTGGTGCTCCTGGTGCCAGTTGCATCGGGAATTGAAGTATCGCAACCACACCCCTGCTGTCGTGAACCAGCCTAAAAAATAAAAACAACTGCAGAGGTTTTATAACTGCTGCTCCACAATTTGGTTGACAGTGATCGTCTTTAGTTTAACCATGTCAAAATAGCTAAACAGAGTTTTTTAGCTTTATTGTGGCTATAATAAGCATATGATTTAAATAAATAAAACAGTCCTGGGCTTTGAACATCAGGATTTGCTCGGCTCAATTTATGATATGATCCACTTCGTCCTGTGTTAAAGTCTTGGCAAACTTATTTTTTTTTTTGATAAGTAATTTAATACTGAGATGAAAGATGAAGAATTTTTTTTTTTACTTTTTAATGGTGGTATGTTCATGTTTCTGTTTATGATTTAAATGAAACTTTTTAAATATATGTAACTGACATATTAATATAACTAATGAATGTTTTTTAAATGTGTGGTCTTTCAATGCATTAAATGGTAAATATCTATATTTGATTTTTATCTGTCTATAATTCTAATTTCATTTCTTGGAGTAATTATTGCTATTAAATAATTATCCCTGTCAAACAGCAACAATCACAATAACCTGGTTTTAATTCAGTTCAGTTCACATTTATTAAACATTCCTGTGTAATTTTAAGATTCCCAATTAAAGGTTCATCTTGTTTTATACCTATGTCTTATTTTGCAAAAAATATACCATAAAATTTTGTATTACTGAAAGTTTGTGTTACTTAAAATTTTATTTATGATGCATACAATTTTGGTAAATAAAAAAGTACTCCAGTAAGAGTCACTTTAATTAATTATATTTTATAATAATACTCATCCAAAAATGTATTCAAATAAGACTAAAAAAGTATTTTTGTAAAAGGGATTCTTGAGAACTGTCATTATTTATCAGACATGATCTAATTTGTAAAAATGATAATATAATCTGACAGAGAAATATAAAATTATTTGAAAATAAGTACTTTTAAATGAATTAAATAAAAAAATGTATCTATAGTAGAATTTCTCTATCATTACAAAATACTACAAATTCATACAAACCAAACACATACTTCTATATCTGGTATTCATAAATCATTTTTAAACAAACTTTTTTATACTAATACTTGTAGTAGTTAATGTATGTTAGAACAGTGTAAATTATATACAGAGACATACTATGTACTGAATATTAATTTATCACTGAAAATAAACATTAATATTGTGTGCAGAAAACTACTGTAACTGTTTCTGGTGCATTTTTGGCTCCTCAATTTTCTGACTTTAAGCTTCTGAGAGTTGCTTTGTGCAATTTTTAACTGTTGGTTAAATAATTTGTTCCATAGATTTTGTTTTTTTTAATTTCCTTTATTTAACCAGGTAAACTCAGTTGAGATCTAGATATCATTTTCAAGAGGGAGGGACCTGGGCAAAAATCTGCAACAGCCTAGATACAGTTTGTTTATTATTATGTAACATCTACTCAATGCTTTAAACATATCCTTTTTACCCAGGGGTCAGGCTATAGATTGATTACTGATCAGATTTGATTGTGCTTGCAATCCTATATAACAAAATGATAAATTACTTATTGAGAATTATTTGCACATGGTTGTGTATAAAATAAATTAATCTGAATTACTGTAAAACTAGGAATTGTTTATGTTTACATAATACACTTATTTCTTTTGTATCTTAAAATAACTATTTCTTATCAAAATATAAACAATTAATACAAAAGTATGATAATAATAATAACAGTAGTAATAGTAATAATAGCAAATTTAAAATCTTCATTCTTGTATATAATCATAAAGTTGTACTGTTGGGAAATTCAATTAACTTAGAGTTTTCCAAAGCAAGAGTTGTAATTCTGCCTAATGAACACAAGGTGGCAGTGTTTTCTAGACACTCCAACAAATGGGAGCCCACAGTTTTAGGTGTGATGACAAGTTGTCTCTGAAGGTTGAACCTAATTTGACAACCAGGTGGTTCAGTGAGCCAAACAGAAATGATCAAGATTTCAGACTGATGTTTCAGACCAAACAGTTGGATCCGATTTAAGGAATGGTGTGATGCCTTCTTGACTTTTAAAATACTTCTAATACATATAGCAAAAAAATAAAAAAATAAATAAATAAATAATAATGATAATAATAAGAATAATAAAACCACAAAGTAATAATTTGGTTACTTAGATTATGTGGGGGCTGCACAGTGGCGCAGTTGGTAGAGCTGTTGCTGTGCAGCAAGAAGGTTCTTGGTTCAATTCCTGGCTCCTGTCTTTCTGCATGGAGTTTGCATGTGTGGGGGTTCTCCAGTTTCCTGGAGATAGGCACCAGCAACCCTCCTGACCCCACTGAGGGACAAGGGTGTAAAGAAAATGGATGGATGGATTATGTGGCAATTCTCCAAACAAATGAAGGATTTTAGTTTGGAAAAGTTTTTACATGAGCAAACAGTTTAAAAAAACAAAAACAAACAAACATGGCATCTAAAAGCTCAAACAATCATGCAATTTAATTCTGACAAAACAATTAACAGCTTACATTACATTCAAGGCTATGTCAGTGATTAAATTATCTGTTACAGTATTAAATGAATATGAAGATGTTGCTGAGGCCTTAATTATCTCAGCATTGTACAGTCTTACATCAACCCAAAAAAATGCTGATTCAGAGTACTGCGTTTGCTGTGCTGTGATAGGTGTTAAAGAAAGGTGTTTTGGAACACTGAGCACTAGAATCTGAATAGATCATCTTCATGGAGATGGAGAGACGATTTTTTAGCTTTAGTTTCCTGTTAACAATGGTATCTTTTTTTTCTTTTTTGAGGAGGCACAATGTAAAACTCCTCATGTGTCAAAGTCAAAGCTTGTGGGCCAAATGTGACCTACCACAACTTTTTATGTGACCATTTAGACTCTAGAGGGCCACATAAATAGTCTTCAACATAGTAGTTTGCATTTAAACATTATCAAATCAAAGCAGCATTTTTTGTCTATACACTGACCAGTTACAACAATTTGAAAATATGTTCAATATTATTCAACTTTAAGAAGTACACATTGAATGTAGACACTATTTATTTTAATATAGCATATGTATGTATGTCTTTTATATTTTAACAGTTTATTAATGGGTAATTTTATCAATACATTCTGCTACAACTGGCCCTTTGAGGACATTCATGATATTGACATGGCCCAAAATGAAAATTACTCTGACAACCTTCCTAACATCATGTATCAATGTTGAATGTTTTAGAAAAAGGAGAAGTTTTACAAATTTCTAGTCAGATCGTCAGCACAGATGTAGACATACAGGAAAATATAAGATTCACTCCAAAAATAGTCCCTTTTTTTGGTGCATGAAGTTATCTCTCATAGATATGAGATATCTCTACGAAAGATCAAGGAGACAGTTTCCTGTGCTATGGATGGCATATTTTATTGCATTTTTGCTAGTTGACAGAGTTTTCATTGCAACTGTATTCACTCTATTGAAGCGTTTACAGTTTGTGGCTGAACTTAAGCATCTGACTGGGAAACTAGTCTATTTGACTGCTTTTTGGATGCAAGCTCTTGTAAGATGTTGCTTTTATTGATTTAATTGAAAGTGCCATGCAGTGACCAGAAATTAATTTATTTTTCTTTATTTGGTTTTCATGTTGCTATGGATTCTGGTACTGTCTCTGCCTTGCCTGCACTGTTTCTGGATGATTTGGAGAAAGCCACTGTCTCCCTTTATTTGGCATTTCAAGTCCTGCTGAATTCACCGGCTGTGGGAAAACGCTGTTGTTCCCCCAGCAGCACTGTCTCTAACGGCTTCATTTCAGTTGCAAAGAAGCCCTTTAGACTTAAGCAGATACACAGTTACAAATTAAATACCATTTTAGTGTGCTCATTTTTCAGGTTTTCTCTGTAAAGTCATTGCTGTTTTCTGTTTCTGCATTTGGTGCACCTGCTGTCAAATGCATCGAGAGCTAAAATATCGCAAACTAACTTCTTTTGTCATCAATGTGCAGTCGCAAACTGTTCTCATCCAGAATCCTCCTGGCAAGATGACACAAGCTCCTCCAGCTTGTTTTGTGTAAAATACTGACACTTGGAAACAACTTTCTATGTACTCATCACTGATACAGATATTAGTGTTAATTCTTTTAAGTATAATCAATTAGTTATCAGAGAAATAAATCTCCACTATTTATTAACTTAAGATTTTTATGCAAGAAAAAATTCTACATACTGCTTTAATAAACAGTGATCACTATATGTACCATATTTTCCGCACTATAAGGCGCACCTAAAAACCTTCAATTTCCTCAAAAGCAGACAGTGCGCCTTATATATGGACCAATATTGAGCCACAACAGGTCTAGCACCTACGGTAAGCAGCCGCCGACTCAATTTTCGCCCGTAGAAGAAGCGCGCGGTGCATGCTGGGATAGTTGTCAGAACGCTGGTTTTGTTAATAAAGTTTGACTGAACTATCTACCTACCAACCGTCTAGAATCAGGTCGTCTGCAGGTCATTTAGCACCACGTTCTCCACCAACATGCTGTGTGCGAACGGAGAGGGGTGACCATCGTCCGGCGACGCCCGGCCCAGTCGCGGAAGGCTCTCCTAACCGACCGGAGTCGGACTGTTTTGTTGACATTCTTTATGTCAACAAAGTGGCTTTAGACATTCACCCGGGGTGCTTCAGGGTGTGCTTCGACTAGGGTTACCAAGGGACCAGCCCTTATACATTTAAAGAGAGACAGAGACTGCGGCGGCAGCGTGTCGGTTGGTCTGTGTTACCCAGAAAGCAGTTGGGCACAATATCGCAACACCAACACCGTGAGTAGAACAATGACTGGGGCAGCTTACTATATAAAGTACTCGGGGACCATTTCTTTATTATTACACATCCATATTTGTAGAATACGGAACAAATCCCGTCCGGTATAGGTTCAGTACGGGTGGCAACTCTAACTGTAGTGTCTATTCTATGCGCCTTATAATGTTGTGCGCCTTATATATGAAAAAAGTTTTAAAATAGGCCATTCATTGAAGGTGCGTCTTACAGTGCGGAAAATACGGTACTGATGCATTTAAGCCTTCCAATTTAAACAACAAAAAACCATATTATATTATATTATATTATATTATATTATATTATATTATATACTAAAGTGGAAAGAGTAAAAAGAAAAAAAAATAATCTTTAAATATTACAACAGGTAGGTGTATATGTTGCAACAAAACAGCAATTTCAACAAGGAACAGGAAACAAAAATTTGGAAAATTATGGCTATGTCATATGTAAATCAATACACCATTGACATTTCTGAAAAAACATTAGACCATCAATGGAATTCCTAGTATTGTTGTGGGTGTTAACGTTTTTTTTTTTTTTTGGCCAAACTGTTAAAAAGCATCTCATCATATCACACACATTCTGTGGCAGCAATACGGAACAAATCCCGTCCGGTATAGGTTCAGTACGGGACGGGTGGCAACTCTAACTGTAG
>NW_015113767.1:108171-155256 GCF_001443285.1 Poecilia latipinna
TAACTGTAGTGTCTATTCTATGCGCCTTATAATGTTGTGCGCCTTATATATGAAAAAAGTTTTAAAATAAGCCATTCATTGAAGGTGCGTCTTATAATCCGGTGCGCCTCATAGTGCGGAAAATACGGTAACCATCATTTTAATAGTCATTTATAACCAGCAGTATGTGGATTCCCAGTTTAAGGAGACCAATCAACCTAAATGCTTTTGGACTGTGTGAGGAAGCTGGAGTACCTGGAGAGAACCCACTCATGCACTGGAGAACACGCAGAAGTACAGCATGCTGGGATGTGATCCTCAGACCGCCTTTCTACCAGGCAGCAGAGCGGTCCACTGGCCCACATCAGAAATATGCATATCAGAAACAATGTGTTCAACATCATGGGGTCAAAGCTGCAGTAGGAAGATTTGAGAAAACCGTGGACAAAATCAAGATTTTAACAAGCTGCACTAGAACCCAACTTCTCCACAGCGCTTCCCCGACAGCGGAGCTCCCCGAGAACTCAAGAAATGACTAGATTTCCTGTTTTTTCTCAAAATTCAGATTTTTTTCTTTCAGAATTCGGATTTTTTTCTCAGAATTTTAACTTTACTCTCATAATTTTGACTCTTTCAGAATTATGACTTTAATCTCAGAATATGGACTTCTCTCTTGATCTCAGTCTCCTTTTTTATTTTTTCACTGGCCTTTTTCCGTGGAAACCAGTTCTTCTTTTCTCCATGTCATTTTTCAGCAGAGACCTAACAGAGAAGCCTTCTCGGCTCCCCACAGACAGTAAATCTCTTCATTAGCTGACCTTACACGAGCCGCTCCACTCCAATTAGTCTCAGGTGACTCCGCTCGTGCTCGCAGGCCTGATTGATCACCATTCGGGTCGTTATCTGTCAGCAGGTTAGGCGGCACTGGGAGGATGTGCCCTGCTGCCAGGGAGGGAGGGAGCTTCTCTCTCTCATAAATCCAGCAGCAGCAGATTAATATTCCTCCTCGACGCGAGGAGTTGTTGCAGCTCAGTGACTCCAGACTACATGCTCATATTTATCGTAGAGGAACCGACTGATGGGTTCTTCCCTTGTGCCGCCTCCTCTCAGCGCTTTGAGGAAGATTGCTGATTAATACTGATTAGGGAACATCCTCTGCTGTGAGTCAGATTATCTCATGTGTGTCCTGTCTCTGCAGACAAGGAGCAGGAAGGCCTACGCAGGTCCACCTCCAGCACTGATCACGACAGGTGAGAGGGCTCTGCCTTTCGCCTCATTGCTTCGTTTCCTCTTTGTGTGCATCTGCTTGCAGGGCAGAGAGACGCATTTAGAGGTTGAGCTGCGTCATTAGTGGCCTTTTCAGCAGTCTGAAGCTCTGCAGGTTTTCACCTTGGCCTCTCTGTATCACTCACTTATTTTTATCCATCATGGCTTCCATGCTCAGTAGGTTGTTTTTCAAATCCTTATTTCCTGTTTCCTTTGGAGGTCAGACAAGAAAAAAAAACTTTTTTATTTAAAAAAAAAATGCAAGAGTGAGAGCATGTACGGATTTGGGCTTAAGAGCAAATATATGAATAACATTTTATTATCTTATTATAATTAGGGCTGATGTAAACGATTATTTTAGTAATAATCTATCGATTATTCTGACGATTAATCAAATTTCTGCGTTCTGTAGTAGCTACTGAAGCTAATAAAAGAAATATATGAAAGAGAAAATGCTAAAAAAAAAAAACAGGTCAGTTCTTTTTATTATTATTCAAGAACACTTTTTATTTCTTAAAATGCGATACACTTTAACACTTTATTTGAAGGAGTTTATGACATAAATAAATGTGATGCAGCACAAATCATGAACAAGAAGGAGTCTTCATGAATGTTTGACTGGTGACATGAAGTGTCATTTGGTAAATAATGATGCTTTTAATGCAAAATGTACACTTTTTTTAATGAACATTTAATGCAACTTTGCATTAAAAGTAACATTTACATTTCATGGCAACAGTCATAAACATTCATGAGGACTCCTTCGTGTTATGTCAGGTTTAATTCAGCGTCAGTGTTAGACACACCCCTTCAAAAACAGATGATAAATGAAACATTTCACACTATTAAAAATTAAAAACAAGCTGAAATTGAAGCATGAGGTATGACTCTGTGTCTGCTCCGTCAGGTTGGGTTCGACGGCGTCGGGTTCGGACAGCCTGTTTGGTCCTCCACTGGAGTTGGCCTTCAAGTCCAAAAGCTTCGACAGCCGGGATCAGTTCAGAGAGCAGGACGCGTTTGGTGCCTCTGAATGTAAGAAGCTGATTCCATCTTTGTTCACTTGGCATAAATGAAGAACAAAGCGAATGAATATTTTTACTTTATAAGAGTGACACAGTAATAATGGTTTAAGCTTATGAGGCTTTTATAACATTGTAGTGGAACAAAATATGTAAAGAAATATTGACTTAGATGTTTTTCTCACTTTTTTTGCATAATTTCGGAACATTGAACCAACCATGAGGAGCCATAAAGTCTAAATATTGTAGATTTAAGGTTTTAATGTGACACATTAAAATACGTTAAACTGTGAAACTCTGGAGCCTAAGAGGTTTTGATGGTTGACCTGCTCTGGTCCTCATTTGGTCTAAAATGTTTTATTTTGGGTTTCAGATGCAGCCTTCTCATCTGATTCCTCATCACCAGAGAATGTTGAAGACTCTGGTTTGGACTCGCCGTCCCATCAGCCTCTTGGTCCGTCTCCTGAGTTGGCGGGCTGGGCCGCCTGGCCGCCGGTGTCGCAGACTAAAGAACAGACTCAAACGCTGAGCCGACCCGCCGACCCTTTCCTCTCCGCTTTCCACGAGTCTTCATCTGGCCGCAGCTCCAACTCGCAGGACGCCGCCGCTAACGTCTGGTCTGTCGCCTCAACGCGCCCATCGCGGGCGCCTCCAGACACGGAACCCGGTTCTGTTCAGTTCCCGGCTTTCTCCCAGTCGGAGTCGTCGGTGTGGAACTGCAAACACATTCCCACAGACGACCCGTTCTTCGCCAGCTTCGAAAGGACGCAGGAGCCGTTGAACCTGTCTGACGCCTGGACCTGCCTGCCGCCGCCACGCCATTCCCAGGAAACCAGAGGGAAGGACCCGTTTTCCGTCTCCCTCGCCGAAACAAAAACTCTCCTGCCCCCTTCTTCCTCCTCCTCCTCCTCATCCTCCTCCCATCGTAAAGATCGAGAGAGGAAGCGGGACCGGAGCCTCCCGCCGCCGGTTACGTCCGACGACCCATTTGCCATCACGATGATCGGGAGTCCGACTCACCAGTCGTCGCTGGCTGCAGCAGCTGGAATGATCCCGTCACACAGCAGCAGCAGACCGGGAATCGACTCGGCTTCAGCTCCGCAAAAGAAGGAGCTGACCCACTGGAAGTCTGTCCACAACCCGTTCAGCGACAGCAGCTGCTCCAAGTCGCAGGACGGAGGCGTAAAGATGGAGGCAGGAGGAGGAGGGGAGCGGAGGAAGCACCGGACTTCAGAGAGCGAGCCGCGGCGGAATGCCCCTCCTCTGACCCGGCATTCAGGACCTCAGGAGGATCTGTGCTTCTCCACGGACAAAGACGAGGACTGCCTGGATCTCAACACGCAGATGACGACCTGCAGCATCGGCTCACACAAAGGTACCGAGGTTTACTCCTCTTTAATTCAGCCTGTTGAGAAAGTCAAATAGAATATTTATTTATGTAAACGAGACCTATTATGCTTCCTTGACCAGGTTAGTAAAGGTCTTTAAGTTACACAGAACATGGTCACTACATTTTTGTTTAGCACAAAATAATCCTTGCATAATCAGATTTTAAGCTCCTTTCAGAATGAGCTGTTTCAGGGCGTCTTGTCACTTTAAATCCAAATAATCTGCTGCTGGCCACGCCCCTCAACTCAATATTTACACTCACACATGAGAATGGCTGCAGACCAAAATGGCTAATGAAAAGCATTAGTGGAGCTTTCTGCACAACCAACAAGAATGCAGCTAGTGGCTTCTGGAAAGTAATTAAACAACAAAATACTTGTCTTTTCCAGCAGCCATTGTGAAGTGCATAAAACCAGCTGACAAAACACATTGGGGCTCCATTTGGGTTGCTAGGTAACAGGTGGAACTCTGCTGGGGTTGCCAGGTGACCGGCGGAACTCTGCTACTGGGGTTGCTAGGTGACCGGCGGAACTCTGCTGGGGTTGCTAGGTGACCAGCTGTGCCTGCTGATTTGGGATGTTACTTTTGGAAGGTTTTTGAAACGGCTAATTTTCCAGACACTTACTGCCAAAAAAAACTGCCAAGTGTTATTTTGTGTTTTGTTTTCTAACTTGTTTTTAAAGAGATTGAGCTGTTTTTAGGAGTACAGACCCAAATGGAAGTATTAAACGTGAAAATGTGAATCTCTGTCCTTACTTTCATCAAGTATATCTGATGTTGAAGGAGCTGTACATGCATTACCTCACTTGAGAAAAATGTCTCATTAAACATGCTGGACCTCAACAAAATGTTACATTTCTTCATTTTATTTAAGCAGATCAACCTTTGTTATATTTGCTGATATTTTCTTTGGTATGCCTTTGCTTTCAGTTCTTTATTTTTCTCCCCCAAAGGGTCTAAACATAGCTACAGGTCTGACACGACTGAAGTGGTTTCCGCTGCTCCTCAAAGAGCGACCCGGTCCAAAAGGTCGTCAGCCCGACTCAGTGGCAGCGAGCGAGTGAGTCCCTGTCATCAGCTCTACCTGACTTATGAACGAGGGCCTTAAAGATGGCGGCCATCATGTTGTCCCTCTGTGTTTCAGTCCCGGTCTCTGTGTTCATCTCCTCTGCCAGAGCTCAGCCAGTCCCTGACGTCCTCCTCGTCCTCCAGCCCGAGCGACTGGGGGGCCCAGAACAGAGGGCCCAGTCCGGCCAGGGTGGGACATTCCTCCCCGCTCCCTTACCAGGACCAGCAGAGACAGAGTGAGTTCCTGGTCACTAAACCTTAGTTTATGATTTATGTAAATGAAAAGGACAAACCCTGTGTTTTACTTTGCTATAACAAACTTCAACTGACTTTAAAACACAAACATGCAGCTGTATGGAGGCAAATTTGTCTCAGTATTAAAGAGGCAAGTGGAAATGATCGATGTGGCCCTGTTGGGTTCTGTTGGATCCAGCTGCTGGGCGGAGCCGCTGGTCTGAGAGAGATGGTTCCTCAGATACGTTTGGGTAACAATAGGAAAATTCAATACTAAGCAAATTTACAGAAAATTCAAAATTTGCACAGAAACATAACATTAGAACCCTAAGTAGTCTATTTAGACAGTTAATCTGGGAAAACAATGTTGATTTTTGGAGGATAGTTTCATTTTAAGTCTCCAAAAATGATGGAAAGGTTTTTTAGTTGCTGTAATGTTAAGAAATTTGAAGCAATGTAGTGAAATAACCTTTAACATACAGTTTAGATTATTGCTCTCACAACTAGAGCCAGACCAGATCTTTGATTAGGAATCTGTTGGATCTACGGATCAGCTCCAGAGGTCAGCTAATGTCTCCAGGATTGGATGTGTTAAAAGGTTTAATTTAATCAGTATGAATTCATTCAGCTAATCTTTAACTGTAAAAAGTCTTTTGAATCCTAAACCTCGTCTACGTCCTCTCCACAGTGCACCTGTCCAGAGGACCAAGCCCCATTTCCCTCAGCACGCAGGACGCCTGGCCGGTCGCAGCCGCCATAACGGAATACATCAACGCATACTTCAAAGGCGGACAGCACAACCGGTCAGCCTGGTGACATCACCATGACGTCACGGTCAGATTGTATTAGTTGGTTAAAGCAGGATGAGCTCACCCTGTTTCTGGTTCTTCTTCAGATGTCTGGTGAAGATCACAGGTGATTTAATGATGTCCTTCCCGGCCGGGATCACGCGGATCTTCACAGCCAACCCGAACGTTCCCGTGCTCAGCTTCCGGCTCGTCAACATCTCCAGGATCGACAACTTCCTGCCCAATCAGAAGCTGCTCTACAGGTCAGCCGCCCTCTCTCCCCGAACCTCCATGGATCTGTGTATTTATTTCACTGTGTCCTCGCTGCACAGGTTGGTAGAAAACCCACAAATTATTTGGTAGAAAGTCTACTCAAGTACTGCGTAACTTATCAAAACATCAGTTATTTATTATTTAAAAATTACATCAGGTGGACCGAAATGTAAAGTTCTGTGGAAAATTAAAATCATTGAAATAATTGAAAATTAGATAATATGTGTCCAAAAAAATGTTAAAGTTTAAGCAGAAAGTAGACATAACAAAATAAAAGCAGCAGAAATGGAAAAACAAAAGAAAAAAAACAGTACAGTGTAGAAAAAAGACCATACCTACTATAAACTAATTCATTTGTATAAATACAAAAATATGTGTGCAAAAAACATAGACATGCTTGTATAAATATATATACACACACACATACTCAAGAGTAGCGGTACTTCATGATAAAATTACTCAAGTAAAAAGTACAACATAGTAAAAACATTTAGTTACTCAAGTAAATGCAACTAGATACTGCCCAACTCTGCTTTGCAGCGATCCATCGCAGAGCGACCCGGACAGCAGGGACTTCTGGTTCAACATGCAGGCTCTGCAGCTCTACCTGCAGAAAGAGGCCGAGCTGAACCCCCAGGCCTCCTACTACAACGTCGGCGTGCTCAAGTATCAGGTCTGAATTCACTGATTTACTCATTTAGTTTTCTGCATGGACCTCAAAGGTGACCTATTATGTTTCCTTAACCAGTTTAGGAGAGATCTATGGGTTATACTAAACATGTTCATTACATATTTTGCACAAAATCATTCTTAGATATTGAGCTCCTTTCAGCTGTTTTGGGGCAGCTGGTCACTTTAAATCTAAATAAGCCTCTGCTGGCCACGCCCCAAACACTCACATATGAAAATGGCTGAAAACAGATGCGCAATTACACAACAGGACATCTTTGAAAAGCATCAGTGCAGCCTCCTGCACAACCAACATGAATGCAGCAAGTGGTTTCTGGACGGTAAGTGAACAACAAAATACTTGTCTTTTCTAGCAGTAGTAAAACCAGCTGACCAAATGTTCTGGAGCGTAGCTTGGGTTGCTAGGTGACGGCGCAGTGTCTGTTGAATGAAATTTAGCCAAAACATTACCTTGTTCTCAAAAATGTCTGGTTAGTATTTAAGCACTTTGGTTTTCTTTAGAAGCAGTTGAGATCCAAAAGGAAGGGAAAATGTGACTTTTGCATGAATGAGACATAAAAAGAAGTTAAATGAGAAAACCTCCAAAAACGAATTTTGAAACGCGTCCCATTGTGAACCTCTCTGGTTCCCTCAGGTTTCCTCTCAGGATCCGGGCCGAGCGCCTCTGTTGTTGTCGGCGGAGTGTCAGCGCAGCGGCACGGTGACCCGGGTCTCCCTGGACTACCACTGCTGCCCCGCCACGGCGCCCTCCACCCAGCTCACCGCCGTCCAGGTGCTGCTGCCGCTGGACCACACCGCCACAGACCTGCAGTGCCAGCCGCCCGCCTCCTGGTGAGCAGCAACAATTAGGGACAAAAACAACAAACTACACGATTTTTATCTTTTGATCCCATTAATGAACTGATCCAACTGTCCTGGGTCTCCTGCAAAAACACAAAATCTTACCAAGTTTTTTTGATTTAGATAAAACAAGACTGACGTACATGTAACTTTTCAGAAAGATTTAGGAACTTGCTTTGAGTCAGTTGTTTAATATTGGTTTATTCAGCTGATTTATTTCACTGAAGACATTTTCCCATGTTGTAAATGAAACTTTTTCATCAATGTTAAGGAATTATTAACTTAACACAAGATCCTATTTCAACAAAACTAATTTAAAGATAACTCTTTAGTAGGATACAGGAGCTTGTTTTACGTCCTTAATTTCTTAATATTGATGAAAGATGTACCAGTTCTACTGGAAAATTATATTTTTGTAACATGGGAAAATGTCTTGTTATAAGTGAAATAAATCTTATCAGTGAAACTGCTCAACGACGCTCCTGATTGTTTGCAGGAACGCTGAGGAACGCCGGCTGCTCTGGAAACTTCCAAACCTCTCTCCAACCAATCACAGCAAAGGTCAGAACTCTGCCGGCCAATCAGGATCAGCGACTCAGAAAGCATGAAGCTTTTTCAATTTAACTCGTGTAACATTAAGAGGAACAGAGACGAATCTTCCATCCATTTATCCTTCCTTCCTTTAAAACTTCCTCTGCAGATTTAAATCAGGATAAATGTTGAATATATTCAGTAGTTTTGTAATAACTTCCCTCATTTCTGCCTTTTTTATTTATTTATACCTCTTTCTGTTATTTTTTTATGATTTCTCAGAAAATAGATGAAGGAAATTTCAGGGGCATAAGTAGTGGGGAGATAAAAGCGTTTTGTTTTACGAGCCAGAAGCGACAGTGAAAGGTTTTGCTCTCGTTTAAAAGCGTTTTCCTCTCTGTTTACGACTGAAGTGGTTTCCATTAATGCCGTCTGACAGCAGCGAGCCGCTTGTTTATGCTTCGCCGTCTGTCTTGTAAACAGAAGCAGGCGGGTTCTGTGTCTGCAGCTCATCTGAGTTTTTCTGTTCCTCCAGATGTCATCAAACCAAGTTTAGTTTTGGATCATTTTGTTTTTAGCTGTAATCGCTGTTTGTTGATTGTTCCTCTTTAGGCCCAAACATAGTAACTTCTGTTTCATGATGAAACTTTCAAAGATTACAAACTGTAAGGATATAGTTTAATTTGTATTAATTGTATTAGGGTCCATATTGTCTAATTTAGTTATTAATAATTAGCGTATACAAACACAAAAAAATACAGTTTACTAAAATAACATACTCAGGCTAGTAATTTAAACCAAAACCGTACAAAATATATACATTTTGCATTTAAATATAATAAAATTAAACCCTTTGCCTGTAAATATGTTCTACCCAGAGCTCCTCATTAACTCCTGGAAAGGTTTTTGTTTCACCTGGATTAAATTACTGTAAAAAAAAAATAAAAATCTCTTATTAGGCTCCTTTTTCTATCCAGCATTTTTTTTGTTTAATAAAAATAATCAACAAATTTAGGCAATAAATGCTTATTATTTATTGCCTTATTCCCTTATTTTAATAAGGGACTGAATTATTTATTTTTATTTTTTATATATATATATATTTCTAATATTGTATAAAAACGACTTAAATGCATTTTGAATCATTTTTTAAATGGTTTAAAATAAAATAAAAAATAACTTTTCAAGTAAAGTAAAAATGTATTTGGTAAAAAAAAATAGTCTGCTCAAGTTCTGAGTAATGGATCATATTATTAATCATTTAATATTTAAAATCATATAATCAGACAAACCAAAATATAAACTTAAGAGGAAAGTTTGGTATTTTAAGGACCAAAATGAAAATTTATATAACAAAATCAGGCAAAATAAAAACTGCAGGTGTGTTTCTGGTGAATGTTTGGTTAAAATATGTTTGTTCTTCATTCAGTTTGTATCCAACTCCACTTAAACGGTTAAATGAAAAATTTGGAGAACCTGGATAAATCCTATTAATCAATAACTAAACTAATCGTTATTTGCAGCTAATGTGTAAAACTGAGTTCTCAAACATTAAATTCAAAGTTTAGCTCTTAAAAAAACAGAGCCAGATTAAATCTTCAGAAGGTGTGAACCCGTTGAGCTTCTCGTTTTGCGCCAGGATCCTTCGTTCTCCTGAATGCATGGTGGTGAGCAGAGTTTTGTGTTTGTGTGCCCCAGGCTCCGGGACGCTGTGTGCCAGCTGGCAGTGCCTGGAGGCCCCCCACGGCCCTCCACCCAGCCTGGCCGTCCAGTTTGTGGGCTCCGGGACGTCGCTGTCGGGCATGGACGTGGAGCTGGTGGGAACCCGGTACCGCATGTCGCTGGTCAAGAAGAGATTCGCCACAGGTGATTCTGAAATCACATCTGCTGTTACTTCTATATGCTCATTTAAAAATGTGTTACTCTGTCATGCTACATATCAATCTGGTTAAATTTAACTCTATCAAGTATTTGCTTTCAGGTTTTGTTGCTCTGTTTTTATTATATTTTATTAATATTGATGCTGTCGCTTTAAATTTTGACTGAACTGTTTCATCTTCTAACTAAACTAAAATGTAATTTTACGCAGAGTTGGGTCGGTACTGGTGTGGTTTCACCGTTTCTCTACTGATTTATTAAAATGCATTTGTCACATTTTATAATCTGTTGTGGTGCGTTTGATTTTAATCTGGATTATTTTGCTGTACAGGGAAGTACATGGCCGGCTGCTCCCTGTGACCCTTCAGATTCTGATCGGCTCCTCGCTGCTGCATCAAACTCAACGTTCAGTCGTGGAGGACACCGTGCACTTACTTCTGACACGTCCTGCTGTTTTAGGACCAACGTTTCTCTTCTTCTTCTACTGTTTCTCTCTGTTTGTGGTGTGTTTTCCTGGAGAGAAACCCGTTTTTACTGAAGCTCCTTTGTTCAGACTGTGTTGTGTTTGGATCAAGAAACTGGAAAATAAGCTGCATCTCTTTATGTAAATTATAAAAAAAATTATTAAAAAAAAAAGCTGCTGCCATGAAGTTAGGGTATTTAATTAATGTAAATACTGTATCTTTGTACCAACATTGTGATCTTCTATCAAACTGTAGAAAAAACTGTTTGTAAAGCAGAAACTTGTTTTAAGTAGAGGTTTTTGTGATGATCAAAATGGATTAAATAATAAACAAATGTGCTTAAACCATTTGGGTTTACAACAATTTATTACACTTTGTGACCAAGTACAAAATACAGTGAAACTATGCAGTTTATTACAGACAATCATCTGTCCTTAGGCTAGTTAAAGTGGAGTCAAGAACAGGTTTAAAAATACACAAATTCAGTATACATGTGAGAAGAAACTAGTTCAATAAAAAATAATCTAACAGCTTTACAAAACGTTACAAAGTACACATAGAAATAATTTTCCTCCAAAGCACTTTAAGGCAAATTACTGTGACAGGCACAAGTTACTAAAGCCTTAAATAACTTAAGACTCTTGTTGCTACAACAAAATCATCTGAGGGAAAATAAAAAATAATTTCAACACAAAAATTCCATCAATTCAGATTAGCTCATAAATAGGATTTTTTTTGTTTTGTTTCCAGACACCTTAGTTTACTGCGGCGCTGCAGTAATAAACCGTTTTACACATTTAACATCAGGTTGGGAACAGATTTGTCTCATTCAGCTACACAGCAAAGCATTTCCTTCTGACGCAACGGCATCAGAGAGACGAAGCGTTTTCTACATCATATAAACATATTCATCACGTTTTCTGAAACGACACGCTGCATTTCCTATTGGAAGAGAACAGAAGACATCAACAGAGCTGCAGCCTGAGGTTAGAGGTTCTGCAGTCTCCAAGCCGGCTCAGCTCCGCTCCACGTTTTGTCAACACGGATTGTTTGACATCCTGCCTCCTTTCTGTTGATTAATCTGGAATATTTCCAACTCCAGAGCGAGTTACATGCACAGTCCCTTGCAAAACTATTCACATCCATCATCATTTTTTTACTGTAGCAAATGGAAACATATACATTTTTGGGGTTTTTTCACAAATAAAAGTCTGAAAAGTTCAGCATGGATTTGTATTCAGCCCCTAGATAAAGTCCAGTGACTTCAATCAAATTATGTTTTAGTGAATGTGGAAACTAATCAGCATAAATTCAGCTGTTTTCTGAAAACCTGAAACCTACCAGGAACATCTGAGCAAAGAATTAGTCATGTGATCCACATGTTTGACCTCAAGAAAGTCTAATTTCAACGCGCCATGTAGGAGAAAAAACAGCAACGATATTCTATTCAGATTTAAAAAAAAAAAAAAAAAAAAAACGTTTACAGTTTATTCATGCATGGAAAATGCTGTTTCACCTGCTCTGAAACACGGCAATGGCACCATCATGCTGTGGGGACTGTTTGCATGCAGCAGTTACTGGGACAACACAAGAATCGTTTAGATCAGGGGTGTCAAAACTTTTCGTGACAGGGGCCAGAACCCCACTGCTGAAAATACTTTGGGGTTATGCTGTATTTCAAAATCATTTTGTGTTTTTAAGTTTTATCTATTTATATTTATTTGCTCAGCAATGAATTAAACAATCAATATGATAATGAAACAAAGTGTCAATGTTTTTGAATTCATAAAAAGCAGACAGGTTCCTGACTTTTTGTTTGTTTCTCTAACAAAAATGAGAACTTGTATTAGCCAAATTTAACAGATGAAATAAAGTGTTAAATTTGTCAATGAAATCCTTAACGAATAAAAACTTTACAAAAGTGACCACAGTTTAAATTGTTCCACAAACGGCCCCCGGGCCACATGTTGGACACCCCTGGTTTGGCTCTAAATATTTTCATATTTAAATCATTCTGAGAATGTCTGGACTTTAATTTTCAGTCTTCGGACGAGTAAAACTGACAGATAAATCAGGGGGACTGATTACAAACACCAATGTTTTCAGATTCTTCCCATCTAATAAATGATGACCTCTGAGTTGGAGTGAAAACTTCTGCAAGGCAACAGGCTTTTTGTTGAACCATCTGGAGAACAGAACAGAAACGTTGAGGTAAAAATCCAGCTTTTCCAAACTCTCGGCTGAGCTGGAAAACAAACGGGAAAGTCCTTTGGGTTCCTAGGCTGCATGTTCTTACTTCCTCTGACCCATTTCTTTTTTATATTATTGTTTTTTTACCGTGTTTTTGCTACGAGGTGCAGCAGAGGCATCAGGGAGAGAGAGCGAAGGCGCTCTGAGCGTTTTGAGGTTTGAAGACGGTACATTCATACTGCGGTTGAGGCACAGCTGAGGGACAGGTCCACATCCGTAGCGGCGATTTCAAAGTTAATCTAAGGCACTCAAAGGACACTATGGCACAACGAACTCGGATTTAAAGAAAAAATAATAAAACCAAAAACAGATGGAGCACAAAAACGCCACCGTTTAGAAGTTAAACATCCAATATGAGAAGCTACTCCGCAGAAGAAATTCACAGTCCCAACAAAAACAGAAAACGACGAGATCCGTTACACCCCTGTGAAACGACAGCGAATAAAAACCGTGTGTGTGAGGGGGTTTGGGAGTCAGGGGTTCTAGGGGGTCGACCATCTTTATAAACACTTCTACTGCTTCTGCACTCTTCTCTATTTACATTGCACTCGTTCTGCTGCTTCCGGTCCGCTCAGACCGGACTCACATTTCCTGCAGAGGGTGGCCTATTTCAATCCTCTCCCTCTTCACCGCCGGTTCGGCCGGAGTGCCGTCGCCGTCCAGGTTGCTCATCTCGTCTGAGAACGACGCATCTGAGGGAGAGGAAGAGGATTCTCCGTTTTCGTTTGGCTGTTAAAACGCGTTGCTATGGCAACCGGGGTTTCAGAAAACAAACGCTTACCCTTCTCCAGGAGCGACGGCATCATGGAGCTCAGGTCGCTGAACTGCAAGTTGAGATTAGAGGGAGAATTTGTAAACAGAACAAAATAACGAGACTTTAGGCTAACGGTGCTTTGCTAACAGTTTTCAAACACGTTCTGGTTGTTCACATCCTGTCAGCGTTTAATGTTTTTTACTGGAATTATGTTTGACAGCAAACCAAAGCAGCACAAGTGGCTTCACTGTGTTAAAATCTATAAAGTGTGGCATGTTTTTATTTGTATACCTAAGGCTCCATGTAGCAGAACGACAAAAAAATCAAGAGTTATGAAAACTTCAGCATGTGTTCCAGGTGGGGCTGTGCGATCTGGAACACATGCATCATCATCATCATCATCATCATTAAAATCTGATGATGATTTTAATCAATTAGTTTCTTCACTTTTTTCCTTAAATTTTTTACCGACATTTGACTTGATCTGAATTCAAACTAGTCAAAATAAACAGAAGCCATCTTGTCAAACGCAGATGGTAGTTCTTGGTTTGCTAACATCGCTATGGAAACCCAAAGAATGTATTGATGAAAAAATAATCCTAGTTTTCCACAAATTAAACAGGAACTTTGATAAAACCCGATTCATCACCCCACTCTGATCTCTCTTACCTCTCCCATCACCGCTATGGGAGTTTCTCCGGTTGCCTGGGCAACGCGGTGCTCCACCAGGTAGAACATGTACTCGTCGTAAAGCAGGCGGATCAGATGGAACGAGCCGAAGCTGGCGGCGCTGCGCAGAGTCAGGTCTCTGATCACCATGGAGCTGCAAGCAGAGAAACGAATCGTTATTCATCGTTATTCTGGATTTTTAAGGAACGGCCTCAGCGCCGCGCCGTACCTGTAGAAGGACCACTTGAGCAGGAACTGGCGGGCGGCTTTGGGGAAGCTGGGGCTCCCCTGGTGAGGCTTCAGGACCTGAGAGACCACGTTGTCCAGCCAGGTGGCCCACTGGTCCAGGGAGCTCTGCTGCTGCAGGGTGACCTTGAAGTCCTGCTCCAGGCGCTGGACCACGCCCTCGTCACACTGGCAGACCCACGACGCCTGCTCCTGTTGGACAAACCCGGGGTCGGTCAGAGGGGAGCCGCGGCGGGCCGCGGAGCCTCCTGGGGGCGGAGCTCACCTGGACATTGGCGAAGTCCACCCTGTTGAGGTCGGAGAGCATCTGGTTGATCTGGGAGGTGTTCTGCAGGACGGCGCGGGCCGCCTGGGCCAGGTGGTTCAGACTGGTGTAACGCCTCAGAGTCTGGGCGAACGCACTGACCACCGCCACCTGCACAGGAAAACACGCAGCGACTCAGACATGAGGAACCAGCTGCTGAGACAATACTCAGTAATCGATCATTAAGACCCGAAGAAAGAACATCTGCTGAAAAAAAAAACCTTGGTCTGTAAATCTGTAATACGCAGAATTAACTTCAGCTTCACCTTCTTTAAATTCTGCACAGAAAATTCTATTAATCCAAATATTAATTAGTTAAATGAAAAAATAATCAACACATCAGCTATAAAAATGTGGGTTTTTTTTTAACTCTTTTGCAACAAATGATCAGCATTCACTAACTGAATGCCAAGTTCTTGCATTTTAGGCAACAATATGTTTATTTTGTTATTTAAAAAAGAAATTAAATTATTTGTTTACAAATTTTGATTTTGATGCATTTCTAATTCTGCAATAAAAAAAGACTCAAGTGGTCAGATGAAAAATCTGAAGAAGGTATCAGTTTTCTTTCAACTGATTATCATCAGAATAATCAATAGTAAAATAATCGTTAGTTGCAGCCCTACCTGTAGCTATCATCAGGCCTAATTACCTAATAATCAACATTAAATGTCTTTCTGGAGATTTCCGGTTACCTTGGTGCGAACGATCTCTTGTGGGAAGCTGGTCATGGCGGTCGTCAGCCAGCCCTCCAGACTCTTGGCGAAGTTTCTGATGGCCTGAGTGAGAGTGCCTGAAGAAACAGAACGGCCTGGATTACCAAACGGCACCGGGGCTGTGACAGTTACTGCAGACGGCCTCCAACAAACGCAGAGTCACGTCGCAAAATGCCAAACTAAACTCACCATCACAGCATCAATATGTGCAGCAACAGGGGAGGATTTCATGGATGCATTTGAAATAAAACAATCTGCTTCCTGATTGTGTGTTTGTCCAGTTAGACTGACTTCCAGTGTCTTTTCTTGTGAGCTGAAGCTCAGCGAGCGTTTGGACATCGTGATCACGGGAAAGAGCAAACAGCTACATGGAGGTCAGGGAACGTCCCGGATTGGGAAAATATTATCAGCCTTCTGGAAATTTCAGAGCTAAGGTGAAGTTTCTGTGAGGAATGACGCAGACTGTAGTTAAGCTTAGTTTGTTTCTAATCTAGCGCTAATCCCTCATATGAGATGCTAAGGAGTTTAAATCTAGACAAAATAAAAATTTGCTATTGAAACATAATCAGTGAAAAATGGATCAACAATATGATGGCACTTAACAAAATGAAATGTTTCAGTTGTTGACCGTGTTCTATGATCTTGTGTTTTTATGACCTAAAGCACTTTGAAATATAAATGCCTTGTTGTTGAAAGGTGCTATATAAATAAAGTTTTATTTGATTTAAGTATGAATTAAAATGTCTGCCTCTTTTGTCTTTTCAGTGAAACCTTACAAACACAGTGTGACATCATCACTGCATCACTTAATGCTGGAGAGGCAGCAAAAGCTGCTGATTATAGTCCTAAAGAATCTGATAAAAACAATTTCTACGAGCAGGTCAAAGGTTAATCAGAGCCTCTCTGCTATGTGATGATAAAAGCCACTGACTGGGAACGGGGCGCAGCACGTCAGGGATGAGGATCTCCACCAGGGCCTGGTACAGGATGTGGTCGCAGCTCCTCATCCATAGCCGGACCGGTTCATATTTGCACAGAGATACCAGCTTCTCCCTGGGAATCACTCGCTCCAGGTCATCATCACTGCACAGAACACAAAGGAACAAAAGCAACGTGAATGCTGCTGCTCTGGACTCGGGTGGGTTGAAACCCACAGAGAGCCGTTTCCATCTGATCCGACCTGCTGGGGATGGTTGTGCTGCCGTCACTAGATGGCGCTGCTGCATTCCAAAAGTTCTGCCAGAAATTCTCCACATAGTGGAACTGCAGATTCATCACCACATCCAAAGTAGCCTGCAGGAGAGAGGGAAGGCAGGGAAGGAGAGGGGAGGCGGGGGGAGAAAACACACAGAGCTGAGCCATGGCAACCAGACACACAACAAAGTTTCTCCAGGCAGGCAGGCAGGCAGGCAGCCTCAACCTAGGTCCTCCTGGTTCCACAAAAACCCAGCTCCCTGCACATTAATCATCCACAGAGTCCATTCGGTTTCAGTGCTTTTGTGAAGCAGCTTTACAGATTCGTCTTCCTGCTCTGAGTGGCCTGAACTCACCTGCAACATTTCTTTCCTGTTTCCTGTGCTTGAGTTATGGAGACAGAGTTGTGAGCGTGTCGGTGAACGTAAAGGCAGCAGAGGTGAGCTGCTGCAGCAGCGTTGGTGACAACCTGATTCTACAGAGATCGCAACTTTATAACGCCTTGCAGTCAGGCCAGATGAGTCTCCGTCAGGGGGGAAAAACTCCCAGATATCATCTGTTTATTTAGTTTTTATCTGCGTTACTAAAGTGCCCAGAACACGCCGAGCCTCCTCTTCCTCCTCTTCTCCTCTTCCTCCGTGCAGCACGGTGAACGCTTGCAGCAGGATCCTGTTACACGGCAGCGTAAGTCTCGATCACATGATATGTTTTTGCTTCCTCTCCGCCAGTCGCCATGGCAACCGTGTTTACAGTTGCCCCCAGCAACAGGTCAAACACAGAGCTTCCAAAACAAAAGGAAGAATTCCCCATTCCCTCCAAACGAGCACATTCTGCCTTCCTCCAAAGCCAGCGAGCGAGAGAGACAGAGAGCGCGCGCGCGGCTCGTCCTGCCTCGCAGCTTTCCATCGACGCAGGAAAAACAACCCGACAACAACAAGCTGAAAGAGTGTGGAGGAGAAACCGAGTTGCTGACGGAGGTGCTAAGCCTCTGAGAAATCAAAGCTGAGGTTTGAGACTCGAGTGTTTTTACACCAAAACGCTTCACTAAACTTCTATGGCTTCAAGCCCGGCCAGGAAAAACTGTTGTGTTACCATGACAACAGGAAGAGGAAGGAAATATAAAAACAGGTACATCTCAAAATGTAGGATTAGGCCTGTCACAATAACAAACACGGTAAAGACTATAATTTGTACCAGAAATTAGTGGGATAAATAATGTTTTTTTAAGATGATTTTCAAGTATTATAATGATAATGAGATAATAAGTTCTCCCTCTGAAAGACTAAAACTTTAATTTGTACAGAATATTCCACACTCAACTGTTAGATAACCAAACAAAAAACAATAAATGAAGAGGAAATGAAACCCACACAGAAGTTAAACCAAAAATAAAATTAATTATAAAGTCTCTCCGAAGAAAACTGCACTTCAAAAAAACAATCAGAATGGAAATTATCAAGATCATCTTAATTTATCGTGTGATTAATTGATTAATTGCTTTTATTGGGAGAATCATTAAAAACTTTAGATTAATTTAACAGAGACAATTCTCACGCATTTATTTCTTCTGATTTTGATGACATCAGCAGAACTTATGGCTAATGAAAACCAAAATTCAGTTTCTTATAAAGTTGAATCAAAGTATATACATATATATGTTCAATATAGAAATATTATATTAGAGCCTACACAATAATGGGAGGGTTGCTGAGCTCAAAAGGCCCCCACTAAAGAAGTTGATTGTTTAGAATGTTACATACAAGCATATAAATGGAAAGTTGAGTGGAAGGAAAAAGTATGGGAGAGAAAATGCAAGAGAGAGAGAGAATTGTTGCAGAGAAGTTTTCAGGTGAGAGAGTTTGGAGGAAGAGAAAAGAGACGGTGATGATTTGGGCTGCATTGGTCACAGCTGTCTGCCAGACAGTTATAAAGCACTGCATGTGTTCTTCTGCTGACAATCTTTATGGAGAAGCTGATTTTATCTTCCAGCAGGACTGGACCAACACCTGGTATCGCTGGGCCTGATTGACGTGAAACTCCTAAAATAATCTCTGGAGCATCAAGAGGAAGATGAGACAATGGAGCAAAGTGGGCTTCCTTAAAACAGGCTGATCATGTCCATGCCACGCCGCATTGATGCAGCACTGACTCCATAAACTGTACACGGACATGATAATAGCTTTTTTTTATTAATCCTATCCAATATTTACAGTTTTTGAGAAAATGAAGCTGTAATTCAAACATTTAGCTAAGTAATAATAAAAAGACTAAGCTCTAAGGAAATGCATTCCTCATACTAACAACTTGTTGTTTCTTGATGTCTAAAGATTACACAAAGCAGACAGATTAGTCCCAGGGAGCGGTAAGAGTGGCAGAAATGTGACGGTGGACAAAGACAGGAGTCTGTCCATCCGTCCGCAGACACAGCGGCACAAAGGCCCGAGGGGAGGCCGCCACAAAGACACCAAGATGTCCACCCAGCACGCTGAAAGGTTAATTGGCATATCTTGAAAGCTGTGCAGAGATGAAAAGACGGCTGGAACAAAGGCGGTGTGTGGAGAAGCCGGACAAGAGGAGGGCAGGGATAATATGATAAAACCCAGAGCTTCGCCGCTTTAATCGCTGCCTCTCTCCGGGATCCAATGGCCCAAATTCTCGGGTTGTTTCTCCCGCTCTCATATCTGGGTTCCATCTTCAGGCTGCGCACGCGATTCCCTCTGTCAGGGAACTGAACCGAACTGCGGCGGGTAAACTACGGTTGTGAAACGTCATTTCTCAAGAACTCCGATTTCTTCACCCAGAATATTTACAGTTTAGAAATAAGACACCTGCAGGCTGCGTCCCGGTTTCCCAACACTGGGACAGTACGAAGGAATTTCAGCCGTTTCCATAAACAGACTCAATGTGGTGTCATTCATATGAAATTTAAATTACCATCGATTGTAAATGTATTTGGGATATTCAGCTTTGATTACCATATGAATCCAGAAGCACAGGATTCACTCACTATGTGATGAAACAGGAGCAACATAAGCCTCAGGTTAACGCATAAAATCAGTAAATTAACTCGTTACAAAAACCCTCATGTGTTTCACCAATACAAATAAAAAAGGTGAGGCTTATATGTTATATATTCCACAAACACCAAGTGATACGGAGACATGGAAGTACTAAGAAATGTATCATTTATCATGATATATTTATTAGTATGATAAGAACTCTGATTTATTGTTGCTATGATAAATTCCAATCAAAGATGTTGAAAAATATAGTTGTGATTTCTAGTTTTATTATTTTCTCCAATGTTTGTTCAATGAAGCCGTCAATAAAAATCAATTAATTTGAAAATATGGTTAAATGAAGTTACTGTGTGCTGTCTAATGGTAGTGACTTCATTTTGTCACTGGTGTTCGAAAGAAGTGTGTAACAAATGAGCATGTTTTTTAAAAGTCATGCCATGACAGTTGCCTAAAAGAAAAATAATAAATAGTCCCTATTGTCGCTTTTATTGTTATCACAACAGTAACACAAAGTATCATGATAAAACTTTAAGTCCAAGTTGCCCAGCCCTAAATGGAAGTGATCAGTTGTTCCACTTCGCTTCACATTACTCTCACTCATGGTGGCTGTTTGCATTTTCTAGCAGACATTTTCCTTCCACTTAACTTTCCATTAGTATTCTTGGATACAGTGTCAGTTGCAGTAACTGTCAAATTAAGCCAATAATCTGATAATCTGTTTAGGTTTATTTTAATCAACCATACGTAAAAACACAGACATAAAAACCTTCAAAGTACATAACTTTGAAGTCATAGCTCTATGTAATATTCCAGTTTTTTACTCTATTACTGCAATAAAAAAAACTGTTAATGATTATTAAGAAGCACATGCAGCTATAAATCAGAAATGAACCAGAAACGATTGTCCAGAGACGAGTCTCACCTCACAGTGGCTTCTGTAGAGCGTCTGCAGCTTCTTAATATCAGTCATGCTGATGCGCTCAGGAAGAGGCTGCGTGCCCAGGTCCGGAGAAGGAAACGGAGGTAAGGCGTGAGACGTGTCTGTGGAAATGAACATGGATGAGTGTTCATCTATAAACCCAACATCTCCAGGCAGGAAAGACAGAATCTATGGGAACCTGTTGTGATGGTGCCAGAAGAAGACCTTCAAATGCAACTCAAAAATATCAAATCTGGGGGGGAAAATATGTATAAAAACGGTACATAAAGGCAGCTTGTGTGTTTACCGATGTACTGCTGGTGCTGCTGGGTTTGAGCGGCCACCGACTGCTCTGGGGTGCTGCTGCAGTGCTGAGAGCTTCCACACAGACTGTCAGACATGCTATCCACCTTCTGCAGAGGCTTAAACCTGCACAAACACGTGAGTGAAACATTCGTGTTAGCTGTAATAGTGGACAGATAACCTGAATAAACACAAAAAGCCGTTTTAAAACAACATTTTCATTCATTGAGGGGGAAAAAAGCTGCCCAACCCAGTCAGGAGAAAGCAACCACCTCCTTATTAAATCATGAATTAACGATGACTAAGTTATGTTTCATAGAAAAATGAACTCAGTTTTACAAGTCAAAACATGGCACTGATACCCCTACACAAAACTTTTAAAATACTTTGATTATACTGTCTTCTGGTATATTTTGCTAGATAAATATAGTTGTCTTGAGACAATTTTCAAGTAATATATTGGTAATCGTATTAATAGTCTCAAAGCTCAATAAGTTTTAAATTCTAATGAATATTTCACATTGGACCTGGAAGATAGTTTGAATGTCCAAAATAAATAAAACAGCAGAAACAACATGAACTATGAAGTTTCTGTAAACAAAACGTCCTTCTAAAAGAGATAGCTGAGGAAAAAACACCAGACTTTTGTCATTCAGTTTTCAGTAGAAAAAGAAAACGAAAAAAAAGAAAAACAATAAATCATTCAAATAAAAATGACTGAGCTCGTTTTAATTCATTGTGCAATTAATTGATTTATTGATTACTGCGACAGGCCTAACTGTCTTCAATTACATGTTACTGCTAAGGTTTGTTATTTATAAACACCTGATTACAGGAACAGTTGAAGGTTCTTACAATGAGACCTCTATGATACTCCAAACGAAACATCACCAAACAAAACCTAAAATTAAAATTTTCACAAAATGGAAATGATTTGGACAGAAAATGGCTAAATGCTGAAACGATTTAATCACAAATTACAAAAAACCAAAATGTAAGTCAACCTGGAAACTGTACTTTTCCAGCTGTTGCTAAAAGTCTGACCTCTGTTTCTGGTGGACAGGCTGCTGCCGCATCGCCATGTACTGGGTGTCCTCCTGCAGCCGGTTCAGGGGAGAGTCTGGCTTCACCCGGATGCCATAGTAATGGTACTTGGAGTTGCCTCTGAAGGAGAGAAAAGCAGTGAGAAAAAGCCTTGCCATCAGAGTAATTACTATCATTACTCTCCACCAGTCCCTCTCCAGTACATGTAAGCATGATCATATTCATCACTTCTTGAAAAGTTATGTGATTACTGTTATCAGCGTCCTCCTACCTGGTGCCGAGGCGCCGCGTCCTTAGGCCCATAAAGACGGAGCGGATGAGCTTCCCGAAGGACGCTGCGTTAACCGGATCCAGTTTCTGCTCCTGGCAGTGCCTGAGGTAATGGTTGTAGAGGGAACACCGGGGCAGGCTCACTCCCTCCGCCGTCTCATAGTTGTCCAGCAGCCACTGAAGCTGCAAACATGGAGGAGAATATATTCACACCCGGAGCGTTCCCAGGAGACGGACCTGAGCCGCAGAGGAGAGCAGCAGATCGTTTTATCACATCAAACGCCACATAACGCACACATCACACAGCCTCTGATTTTTAAACATCCACCCGTGACCACGTCTGTCTCTGAGCTACGGCTGTAAGTAACCAGAGCAATGAAAACTGCTACTACAGTTAAAATAACTCAACTTTAAACACACAATTTGGACACATGATGTTCAACGTTAAAGGGAAAACCTTAAATCACATTTCTACCTATTTAAATTCAAATATGTAATTTAGTTTTAATGTTTTCTTACACTTTTTTTTATAAAAAATTGTGTTGTAGTTTCCTTCGTTTTGTATTTATTGTTTGCACTGATTGTTATTGACAGAAATTCCTTAAACGTAAATGTGACAAAAATATTAATAAACTCCGTGACAAATTAAAAACAAAAACGTAAAAGTGAACAATAAAAAAAGTCAATGATACATAAAATGTTATGGGATCAAGACAAAAAATGTTAATGTGACAAAAAAATAACAATGAAATCATTAAATATGACAATAATAAAATAAATTGTAAATGTGACAAATAAGTGAAATAAAGCTGTAAAGATGTGTTGCAACTCTTCCTCTTCTATCTTTTAATTTGAATATTTTCCTCTCCTCCACCACAGAAGCGTTTTGTTGGAGCGTCTCCACTGAAAACAATTTCTCAGTAAACCTCATGTCTTTTATGCTGCTAATAGAAAACGGAATAGCTGTCTTTGTTCTTTAGTGTTTTGTAGCTGGAGAAATAAAATTGGACACTGAATCTGTCATTGATATGCAATTTAGAAAGGCCAATGAAAACAGTTAAAAATGTTTGACCACTGTAACATTTTTTTCTACAGAAACTCGAGGCTCATAGAACAAAAGATTAAAAGAAATTATCTCTGCAATTTTATCAGACTTCTTGCAATCAATATGTCATTAAATTAATTGAAATAATTCTTATAGAAAGCAAAAAAACACAATAATCGTGAACATTTTGAAGTTTGCTTTAAGAGCTTTACATTTAACATGCAGTGTGTTTGATGTTATGTTATTTAGTTTTTTATCTGTATCCTCAGACTTTACCTCTGTAACACACAATGTTAATCTTTCTGTGCTGTTCTGTTTCACCATTTATGGATAAATAAAACTAAAATATATCATCATTGACACTGTTACAGGGACACCATGCAAACGGTAGCTGAAAAACTAATTATTAATATTTAATCCAAACAAAGCACTAAGTTTATAGAATGTAGACACTTTTTTTTTTACTTATTATTTACTGTTTGTCTATACAAGATCAACTGGAACCACATTATAATATATAAGGAGCCAATTTTAGATTATTATTCAAATTTGTAAAAAGTTTTCCATCCAAGGAAACGATTGCATCGAGTCACTGACCAAAAGGATAAAAAAAAAATCTTTTGGTTCGTCCAACTAACTTTTTCCCTCCAATAAAAAAATCAAAAAGAAAGCTAGCTGGTGAAAAAGCAGGAAAAACAAATAATCAGCATTAGTTCATGCAGAGTATCAGAGCAATCATCTGAAATCTGTATACAAGGAAAAGTGACAGCACACATGAGTTTAGGTCAAGAATGAAACTAAATCAAATCATTTTGGGAAGGGGAAAGAAAGCCAGCAGCAAACAGTGTTTCACTGAGCAGACACAAGCAGAACACAGAGTCCACAGATTCAGCCATAACTTTCTGTTCTGTTTTACATAGAAAGTTCCTGGTTGACTTACATGGCTGTTGAGCAGGCTGCTTTTGTGACTTGCAATTCCTTCAGACTTTTGGAGGTTTTCAATCGCCATTTCAAGCTGAAGAAAGAAGCATGCAAAACAGAAAAAAAAAACAGGATACACAGAAAGGGAGGAGGCAGAACAGAGAGAGAGAGAAAGAGAGAGAGAAAAAACAGGAAGATTGCAGGGGTATAATGTTGGGGAGAAAGAAGAAGAGAAGAGAAAAGGGAAATAAGACTGTTAGCAAGCAGCCAGATCTCTGCATTTCCATTAAAATCAGTCAGTGTTGCAGCCAAATCCATTATTGGCTGACAAAAGCATGCAAATCAAGGGACTCATAGGGTTAAGCAGCTCAGTGACGGCTCGGGATCTGACACACTAAAAGTATGCAAATAGGAACAACAAACAGGGTCACAGGTCAAATAAAGACCTGGGTCAACAATGGCAATCATCCCAGAGTTGGTTCAACTTCAAAAAATTTTTAAAAACCAAAATAGGCAGATACGTTAGAAGCTACAATGACAAAATCAGGCACAACATAAAGTAACTCTACATTGATTTCTTCAGAGAAAAAAAAAAACTAAATTATTTGAGTGGTTAGATGTTTAACTGAATGACTAAAGTGGAGACATCTATGGAGGAAAATCAATCAAAACTGATGCCAGACTTTAGACATAAGAGAAGGAAAAAGAAGCAGGCAGCGTTCCAAGGCTTTAGCAGAGATCCAGCGGGCTCTGGGCCAAATGGTAAGAAGCCCCAGGGGTTTCTTTGTTTCAGGGCCTCTCGAATGCCCCGTGAAAACCCTTAAAACAATTCAGCCCTGAATTAAGGCAAAGTCCCACTTCTGCAGGCTAGCTGCCTAGCACCACTTTGCTCTCAGTGTGTGGTCATTCAGGTACAACAACTCAAATCAGGTTGTGGACTGCTGGCATAAAGGAGTGTTAATCAGGAAACAGGTCCTGCCAGCTGAGCCGACAGAATCCACAGAAAACTTTGACTTTCCTGGTTCTACCTCAGGACCAACTCACCATGGCTGAGGAGGAGCGAGACGAGTGTGAGATGTGGTTGCGGTTCCCCTCCATGCCGCCGCTGTGCAGCAGGTAGGTGCTGCCGCTGGAAATGATGTGGCTGCTGCCCACGTCCATGGCAATGCCCACCATGCCGTGAGGCGGCACGCCACTGCTGGCGGAGGACACCACCGTGGTGACGTGGGTTCCTCCGGCCTGAGAGTCAAAGTAGGCCCCCCCGCTGCCCTGTCCGTACAGCTGGGAGTCCGGGTTGTAGGAGTAGGCCGTTCGGCTGCAGACAGATCGCTGCGGTTAGCATCAGGTGCATTTTGAGTTTTACCATAAACATCTTCAGTAAATTCGCTTTGTTCTGTTTCAGAAGAAGTTCAATGAAAGCAGAGATGCACCAAGAAATCAGCTGATGATTTTTGGTTTAATCGGAAACTCAAATGTTCTAATAATTTTTCAGTCAGTGAATGCATCACACCAAAGCTCTACTGGGTCACACTCACTGAAATGATTAATCAGGATCATCGTGATTAATCGATTATTGGAGTAATCGTCAACTAATTTAGTAATCGATTAATCATTAACTGGAGGAGACAGACTCAAAGAGAGGCCATTTTCAAAAAAGCAGCAGTCAGAGCAGTTAATAAGCCAAAGCTGTATAAAAATGTATATTTTGCATTTATGATTTTAAAAAACAAAAACTTCTTTGTCTGTAAAAATGTTCTACCCAAAACTCCTCAGGTGGCTGTTTTAGCTTCACCTATTTTAAATCCTATTAAAGGAAATATTTCCTCATCAAATAATTAATTGGCTAAATTGTAAAGTAAACAGATTATCTCTACAGTATTGATGTTAAGTCAAGTAGAAAGAGATCGATTTTTCACAAGTTAATATTATAAGTGTTTCTTAGCTGTAGATGCATCTTTTGCAACAAATGATCAAGCATTTGCTAAAGGAATACTACGTTAACGTCAGTTTATTTTCCAAAACTAATTATTAGTTTTTCATTGCATCTGTAGTTCTGTATTGGTTAAATGAAAAATATTCAGAATGGGCAATATTTTTATCCGATTAATTGTCACAATAGTAGATAGACAATTCAAAAGAAAGTACAAAGAGGTAATTTTCAATAGATACACATACGGGTGATGGAAAGCAATAAGGTGTGTATTGCAGATAACTTGGTGTAAGGGTTTAGAAAGACAAACCAGAATAAAATGGGAAAATGTATAGGTAAATATTAGTAACTGTTACTTCTGACTGCTACTTTGATTTTGATTTTTTTAATGACAGTAGGACTCTAAAGTTTCAAGTGTTTAGGGGTAGGAGTTTATAAGTTCTCACTTCTTCCTACCCCATTTTGAGCATGATATGTTAACTGAAACAAAAAAATCTGTATTTTCTCTTCTTTCTTATGCACTTCTTGTTACTGTGCACTATTTTATTTTATATTTGTATCATGTTCGAATAAAATTTCATTTCATTTCATTTCATTTCATAGAATAACTGATAACTAGAATAATCGTTAGTTGCAGGCCTAAACTGCAGTGGATTATTGATGTGTTGAATAGCTAGATCAGAATTCAAAATCTAAATTTTGATCAGCGTGTCCCTTGTTTAGCCCACAGGAATGATTTGCTGTATGCAATTGTGTCGACATGGACAACAGATTAAGTGACGTCACAAAACTCGGTCATATTGGAGCAACATTAAACAATAAAACTGCAAAACGGAGAAGAAGAAAAAAAAAACAGCTGGGCTTTAATTAGCCTAAATGGCATTTTGATTGGAGCCACTTTAAAAACAGTTGGAGATGCAGTTAACATGAGGAGACAAGTGGTGAGGGAAATCTCATCCGTCACCGTGTTTTCAACACACCACTCACTCTTGCATAATTTAAGAAGATTGTAATCACTGTGGTGTAAACTGTGAGTCTGTGTCAGAATCTGGAAAAAATATCTGCAGGTTTTTGTCAAATTTCATGGGGAGTGTTTTTTTTTATTATTATTACGTAAAACTTCCTTGACAGGAATAAAACACCTTAAAACCAGTGAAATTAAAGAACTGAGCTTACATAGTTCCGTTGGTATAAACTGCTTCTCCGCTTTCTCCTACATATTGTACTGGAGTTGGGTAGACATGTTGTACCTGCTGCTTGTATAAAGAGACACAGTACAAAAAGTTGTGTTCAGAGTTAAAACAGCTGTGAAATGGAAAAAATGCAGTTAGGTGATTAAATAAAATATAGCAGAAAAAAGAAAAACCTGTCCACCCCTTGGCTTATTCACAATCTGTCCAAAACACAAGTTATTCAAATATTTTTTTAAAAATCATCAATTAAAACCCCAGCTAAAGGTGTGTAAAAAAACATTTTTTTTACTGCAGCATAACAATCTAAAAATGAAAAATTAAGAAAAATCCAACATTTTACGCATGTCAATTTATTTAGTGGAAGGAAAAACCCCACATTTTTCTTTTGTTTCTTCCAAAAATCTCAAATGCAGCTGTAGCAATATGTCTGAGAACTAATGAACACTTTGAATTGATCGCTTCTACAGTTGATAGGAATGAAATCTTTGATTATTAACCCACAACTTCCTGGTTCCCTGGAATATACACGTTTAATTTGACACAGAGCCCCATTTTGCTTAACCCCTCTTCAAAATGGAAGAAAAAAACATGGGATTCAACAAAAGCAGATGCGTGTATTATTATTATTATTATTATTATTATTATTATTATTATTATTATTATTATTATTATGAAGTCATGAAATGCCTACAAGGACATGGCTGCTCAACAAAACTTTCACATATTTAATATCAGAGAAATGATTATTAAGACAACTAAAACTTTGAAAAACAGTGCTGGACAAAGATCCATCCTGTCATCACATACAGAGAGTAGCAGATTTTAAAAAAATCTCCAAAGATTACCATGAGAGGTCTGTAGTAAATATTGAGGGGTCACCATGTCTCCTTAATAACCTATAAACATGTCAGCAGTTGGGAAGCATGTCAGATGTTCTGCCATGCCCAAAAAATCCGAGGCTTTGTGCCTTTCCCTCTTGTTTATTAGAGCATATTGCATCATTAACTCCAAGTAATACCAGAACATTTTATATAAAGTCTAATAAGATAATGGTAGAAAACTGAGAATGGGTCATAACTGGGTCTTTCAGCTCAGTAATGACCCATAACGTCCGGTTACACTGACACAATAATCATTCACAAGAAACTGTTTTCAATGCCCATCCGAGTCTATAGAACAAACTCCTACAGAAAAACTGCAGGGAAAGCTGAATTTATGACAAAAAATACTCCTAGCTCTGAAGAACATACAGAGATTATGAAAAGAAGAACGGTCAAAGATTCCTCTGTTCGTGTCCCAACATTGTGATAAAAAGACCAAGTTCTGTCCCGTTGGCAAAACTGAAAAATACAAAATAAAAACATAGACCAGCTGCGGTGATTTTGTAAAAAAACAAAACAAAAAAAAGTGTATAGAATAACTTATTTGTCTGGGATTTTTCTTCCACATTGCATAAATGTATTCAAACTAAAGCTTGCACTTTTCTTAATTTTTCTCTAAGATTGTAGTTCAGAAGTAAAAAACAAAACATCTTTACCTGGGGTGCCAATAGATGTGGATGCTACGAAAATGTGAAGAAAATTGGAATTGGACAATGAAACTAAATTAATTGCTACTGGTTATGAAATGCATCCGAACTTCAACAGACTGTAATGATGCAGATGCACAACTAGAGATGTAGGAACTACTTAAGGATGAAAATGGAGAGAAAGTCGTAACAAACGGTTGGGTTTTGGTTCAAGCCTTCAGGAATATCACTCAAACTCTGCAGCAGGTTGACACAACGCACTAAGACTAAGACGAGTTGAAGACCAAAAAAAAAAAAAAAAAAAAACAAAATGTCACAAGTCATATTTTACAGTTAAGTCCAAAATTAACTGTAATTTCGGATTAAATTTTTTTTCTGAAAAGAAATTTATCGCTAGAGTTACTCGAACATCAAATTCAAAAGGCTTGTGTTTACATTTTCATATACGAATGCAATGTCACAAATCATTTACACCCATCTCAATAATAAGAATATTTTTTACTGGCATCACAGCAATCAAATCATTGTTTGAATTACTGACTAGGTTTTGGTGAATTTTTACCATTTTATCTGTTTTTGGTGATGAGCTCCATGTCTTTGCGTTTGGAAAACCTCCATACCATAATCCTAATCTTCAGCTGTTTACACAGATCATCAAATTCAGGTTTGCAATCTAGCTGGGCCACTACAAAATGTTCATATTATTTGCAGTCAGAATAAAAATTTTATCATTAACAATTACAATAAACTTACGTCTGCCAGACATAAGTCTAATTTTGGCTCTAATTGCACCTTTAATTTTTTTCAACATTAATCTAACTGAAAATATTTTAGTGTTGCTGCCTGGACTTCCATTTTCCACATTTTTAGTATGTGAATGTTGATGTTAATGACATGTGCATGTGTTTCAAATGAAAAAGGGGGTAGCTGGAGACAATCTTGCAGATGTTCCTTTATAAAAACATGTCCCTCAGTAGAAACGTTTCTAACAAAGTGAGGGGTAACATCAAAATCAACCTCAGTGGATTGAAAGAAGGGAGCCTAACGAGGGTCCTTCCTCCCATCAAATTGGGAACAAGGAAGCAGTGCCAGTTCAAAAACAGCCTCATTTTAACTTGGGTGTTTGTGATCCTACAGCTCAGCCACAGAATGAAACTTTTCATATCCTTAAGAGGCGCACAAAGGAAAAGATGCACAGCTTGTTGGAGAGGAACAGGCTGGTAAGTTAAGTCTTACCAAAAATCAAATTTAAGATAATTTTTTCTGAATGGAAAGTGTCACAAAGAGATAAATATTATATCTTTGAGAATATATAGAGCACTGAAAATGATTTACTCCAAAATAATGGTCCAAATCATGATAAGTCCAACTCTGAGTAGCTCAAAAGGAAAAAACTTTAAAATCTATGGAGTGGTCTAGTCAAAGTCAAGGGTCAGGTTGGTTTGGACAACTGTTTTTCACTTGAAAATGAATAAATTATTAAAGTTTCATAATCTGAAACTTGGGTGATCTTTTGTAGCCAAATAACCATGTTTTAGGAAAAGAACGTATATCTCTCTGGCTAAATTTAACTGGTAAAAAGACTTTTGAAAATCTTTAAAGCAGTCTGTAAAAAGTCAAGGGGTGTCCAACTATTTTCAGAACACGGTACAGGTATGCACAGTACTGTGTACCTGCTGGGGGACCCTGGATACTGATACTTGTCCTCCTTTCTGAGCTGAGCCTGTGGCTTGAACCAGCACCCTCTGTGTGAATATGAGACACAACTCAATTACATAGGTATGCATGTACATACACACACAAACACTAGAAGTCTACACAACGAGAAAACACCTTTATCAAGAAAACACTGATTACTACATGTTAAACCTTTCATTGTTTCGGAAAAGATAATGTTGACATTTTACTGAAAAACAGAAGCAGCGAAGACAGAGAAATGGAACGAGCGACATGGAAATGAGATGAGAGGTGTAGGTTTTGTTTATGTGGCATGCAGTCCAATTTTCTGCCATCAAGCAGCTCATTTGTGTCACCAAATGATAAAAAAAAGACACCAGTTATTAACTTTAAATAGTATAACTTCAAATTCCTAATGAAAAATAAATCTAATACTATTTCTGCTGGTTTTACCTGTAAAGTTAATCTTCAGCACATTCAGAATTTACTGCCTTCAGCTTTAACATCATTCAAAATATTTACAATAAGCTCCTGACTGACATTTTATCCTATCTAGGATTAGGAAGTCCAATCGAAGAAGGCTTTTTCCTGTCCTTATAGAAACAGCAGGTGGGCTGATGGGCGGGGTCCCTACCTGCTGGGAGGCTGGGACAGGCTGTACCACAGGAGCCTGGGCCGATGATGATGTCCGTAGTGTTGCCACACCAGTGGGGGGGTCTGACGCTGCTTCTGAGTTCTGCATGCTGGAATTCATAGAAAGAAAATAAATATGAGATAATGCACTAATCTGGAACAAAAATTTCACAGAACATTCAGAGGTAATATTAAGATTTAAAACTAGAGATTCGGGGTGAAGCACAACCCATGTATAGAGGCCTTAGTCCTCAACGCGGCTGTCACAGCTTTGAGTCCCAGCCTGTTGATCTTTGCCACATTTCTTTCAGACTTTCAGACTTTCACGTCTGACCGTCATCAAGTAAAGGCCACTAGAGCCAATAAAACCTTTAAAAAAAAAAAAGAATTGCATCAAGAATTGGACGATGTTTAGTTTGATCCGTCTTGATCACTGGCTGGTCAGTCAGAAAATGAAAAATCCAATCTTTTTTGAAGTCAATGAACATACCAGACACTTTGTTGCAAATTTTTAGAAAATAAAGTTTCTATTGACTAAAAGTCACCAGAAGTTACTAAAGAAAGAAATAACATTTGTAAAATAATAACATATGTAATGTGATATCAGCAAAAGAAGCCCATAAGCTGGATACTGGAAGTCGCTTAGGTTTTTTATTTATGGATTTTTGTTGTTTCAGTTTTCTTAACTGTGGTTTGGGTGGTTTTGTTCAGACTTTTGCTGTCTCCAAAAGTCTCCAAAAGCATAATAAAAAAAAGCCACCAGATTCATTTTCAGTCTTTTTTGATCACAGAATAACAAGGGGGTCTGAATAATGTAAATACAACAACAACGTCAGTAAGTTGACAGCAAAGGGGGAAGCGGAGAGATGCAACAAGCAGTTTAAAAAGGAAAATGTATTTCCTATGACATGTCAAGACATGCCTGTGGTTGATTCCAGCCATAAGAGAGAGACTTTTAGCTGCTAACAGGAAGGCCAACTGGAGAACCTCAAAGGTGATTGGTTTAAATCTTTTAAGTTATTCATCTGTCTTGGGAAATGAGGGGATTGGAATGTTAGCAACCTTTTGAACATTTCAATGTTAACATGAGGATCTAGATTCACTAAGAAACAAACAGTGGCTGTTGATTTATTTATGCTACTTGGGCTAACAGAGTTGCTAAAAACAGTCAATTATAGTAATCATCATTCAAAAGACTTGGCAGAGTCTTTTGGCTGTATCAAGTCAAGCTGCGTCACCAAAACCTTTAAGTGACCCACTGGATATCGTTTGGTTTTAATAAATGCCAAAAATGGGAGGTCCCAACAGTACTCCTCACTATCTACTATCAGAACAGAATCATGTGGGAAAGTTAGAGCAGAGGAGCTAAAATTACCAACAGTACTGCGCCATTTCCTGCAGGCCGAACCCACTGCCACCACTTTGCTTTCCACTGGGTCACAATGTGTGCAGCATAGCAAAGGGGAGCTAAAAATGGAGTGACACAAAGGCTCTTTAAAAATCAAAGACACAGAGAGAAAGAGCTGGGGTAAGGCATGCACAAGAATGGTACTGCAAGGGGAGAAGAGAGTGAAGAGAAAAAAAAAACACAAGTTCCCTACTTTCTGAAAAAAAAAGGGGGAAAAGATGAAAATGGCAGTGGGGTTTCAGCCCCTGCAAAGGTCCTGACGATATCCAGCATGAGTTTTAAATGAGAGACGTCTCCATGGGCTCCAATAATCCAGCTGATATGAGGAAATTCCTCAATGCTTTGTAAACGCTTGTCGGTTGCTATGGTGAGGACTCCATGACGACCACCATGAGTCAACCCCCCACCCCTCTGTGTTCGCTCCCCATCCTCATCCCTCTTTTATAAAGCTCTTCCACAGGAACTCTTGAGTGTGACCACAAAGAGGGAAAGGGGGAGGAGAGCAGCAATAAGGGTGAGAGATACGGCAGCACAGCTGGGGGGGTGGGCTCATCTGATGAGCAAGATGTAGCTTACGGCAGAAATCCTGGATAGTTAGCAGACCAGCGGAAGATTAAAAATCATTGAAAAGTTACAAGAGACAGCCTGATCTCGACATCCTATGATTATTAGCCTCGTCAGTCAGCCTGCATAACTTTGTTATTTCAGTTTCCAGTAAGCCATCGCTGACAAGCACCACTTCAATCATAGCTGAGCCAACACATAAACAAGAGAGTAAAGAGCCAATTTTAAGTTATTTGACGAGGAACTTTTTGTCCATTATGCATTTTGTAAACAATAAATATGGAATGAGGACTCAAAATGTTTACAAAGCAAAAACATCATTTAAAAAAGCCTAAGGAAGTCTAGCTCATGGCTACTAACAATAAAATGCAAGACTTCCCCCAGGAAACCGTGTTTATGCGTTGGTAAATGTTAAAAATTACAAATATATGGACGTGCCCAAGTAGGTATCATAATTTGGAAATAACGTGTGAGGCCAATGGGTAGGTACAAGGACGGCACAAATGGTGTGCACTCCCTTGCACCCAGTTCAATTTGTCATTTATAAACCTAACTTAATCCGTCTTTACTGTTACTGGCTTGTGTATAAAGAACACCAGCCAGTAAATAAACAAATGATTTAAAATAAATGATACTTAGCGGGTGGCCCGCCAGGCTTATAATACACTAGATGAAACCCTGAAAAGCTTGTAAGTGTGTTTGTTATATTTTAGATCAGCTTTGAGAGACTATTTGATAAGACTTTCAATTTCAAATAATAAACCAAAGTTAGTCGGCAGGATTCATAAGCTGTGAGACGAATAAAAGAACCCAAACCATGCTCTTCAAAATAAAAAAAAAACTGCCTAAAAACTGCTTAGAACTACAAAATCATGGTTACCAAAAGGAAGTGGAAATAAATGCGAGCAGCTCTGAACAAAAATGCTGAGCTCACACAGAAAAACATCTGCTTGGGTGGATCATTTCAGGAAAATATGGTCATCATTCATTCACACAATCACACAAGCTACTGGCACTGTTCACTATGAGACGTAGGAATTTCAGATCACCAGCTTAACACTGCATCATGATACAAATTAAGGACTAGCACTTTTTATATAGGTTCTTTATTGAATAATTAGGTTGGCAACACTTTATTTGAAGGGGTGTGCATAAGACTAACATAACACTGTCATAAACGTGACATAACATCTGTCATGAACATGAACGAGTCCTTATGAATGTCTATGACTTGTCATGAAGTGTCATTCGGTAAATAATGACAATTTTAATGCAACGTTGCATTAAAAGTTGCATTAAAAGTCCATTAAAAGTGCTAACTTTGCATGATTTTGTAAATAATGATAATTTAATGCAATGTTGGCACTTTTAATGGACTTTCAATGCAACTTTTAGAGCAACCTTGCATTAAAAGTGTCATTATTTACCGAATGACACTTCATGACAACAGCCATAGACATTCATAAAGACTCGTTCATGTTCATGACAGGTGTTATGTCATGTTTATGACAGTGTCATGTCAGTCTTATTCACACCCCATCAAATAAAGTGTTACTACCATTAGGCTTAGCTTTGTCTAAGGCAAAGTTTAGTAATTTTAGTTAGGACCAACTTAACTGAAAGAGATTCAGTGTAATAATAATGTATCCATTCAAATTATCATCTCAAGATAAGGTAAAAGTCATATTACATGGATTAGATTCAATTAAATACAGTCTAATCAGTAAGAAACCCCAAAAATATTTTTTCTGTTTAGTAAACTCATAGTTCTTAGGCGCTGAAAGGCCACAGATAAAAAGTCATTTCACACTGAAATGACTTTCAGTGTGAAAGTCATTTCTGAATGAAGAGGACTGAGTTAGCCTTTCTTTCATGAGACAAAAACGAGGCTTTCAAAAATTGTGTCACAGAATTCAAAAAAGGTTTAGAGACTTCTAGAAAGAAGTCACATTGGGGATGAAACAGCAGCAGATAACAGAAAGCAGAAACAAAACAAAATGTTGGCAATGTTTTGCAAGTTTCACATCTAAAGTATGACTCTTCATTCTCCTAACTGTCCCAATAATAACAAGCAATAGCAGAACATGATATAGACAACTTAAAATGTCAACTCTGGAGTCACAGTGTGGGTCAGCTGGTAGAGCAGATCCCTCTTTTAGAGGTTACAGTCCTCAGCGCAGCTTTCTAGAGTTCAACTCCACGCCCCGGGGGATTTACTGCACGTCTTCACCCTTTTTCCTTCTGCCTCATTCCTCGTCAGCTAAGTGGGGAATAAATAAAAGCAACCAGCGCCTGAAAATCGTAAAGGAAGAAATAATCATGATCAACTAGGCAAAAATAACGCAATCATTTTGTTTTGGTTTTGACACAGCAGTAGAATCTAGTGGAACTGCTTTGTGTCACCTGTGTCAAAGCTCAAATATGTAAAAGGTCAGAGTTATACAGAATTGGTGATTATAAATCAGTCACAAAACTGTTTAATCGATGCATCTTGATTTACTGGTGAATTTTGCAAACAGTAGAGTATAAAAACCAGTACCTTTAGATTGGAAATGTAACTTTCCTCAGTTCGAGAGAGCAATTACATTTAATAATGTGGTTTTCTTGGGACACTATTGTGCCATCAGTGACATATTAGATGCGATGTCACAGAGATAATGATCTGTCTACATGACTAACACTGAGTAAATAAGACCTGTGTTGAAATGTAAACGTTCCTAATATTTAAAATACTGTAGATAGATCTTAAAAGTTTCCCAGAGAACAGATAACAAAAGCAATCCCTGTAGACAGGTTCTCGTATTTTACAAAATAGCTTCATTCCTAACTCGTATGCCTGAGAACAACATAAACAACTGTACATTTAAAAGGCTCCTGCAACTTTCAAATATCACTCTGAAGTCTGGGGTTTTGGACCCAAAGTGTGAGCTAAGTTATAAATACATGGCAGCAATCCTATAATTTTTCTCTGTAACTTGTCTTTTTCACCAGAGGAAGTGACACAAACCTAGGGGGCAATTTATGTCATTAAAGAGTGGGTGGCAATGTGTCACGATGGTGCAGAAGAAACTAGAACTGGGTGCTGCTGACCTGTATGTTCTCATCCTGTAAAGTCAAACTTTAAATAAGTTGGCTGAAGTGTGCCAAATCATTGAGTTGGAGTAGGAACAAAGAATGGGGCCTTAGAGGAGTCCTTCTGCTTCATGTCTGGATAAGGTTAAAAGTCACACAAATTCCCCACCAGCAGCTCAGAAAGGCACAAAGGTAGAACACAGCATGAGGCACATTACACTGCTGCAAAAACCAATACTCAGGAAAGTCTGCTGTTGAGAGCCAGTCCTTTCTGAGTCCAACACAAAGACAACCTCATCTAAAAAGTCTGTTTTCAAGTTAAGTCTTTGAGCCTGATTTTATGCGAGTAAATCCCTGAAGAACACTTAGCAGCATCACAGCAGCTCCTCCACTGAAAAAAATACCCAAGTTTCACAAGCTGCACTGAAACAACAAGAGACTTTATAACAAGCAGAAAGTCTAAGTAATTGCACAGTTCATCATGTTAACAGCAAAGACGAAATCTAAGGCTGTGTCACTGATATATCAAACGGAAACGGCGCTCAATTGCTGAAAAACACATACAGATGTTCAATTAAAAGCAGGAGCCCACAGTCTTGGCTCGTGTTTGCACCGGCCCACATTGTTTGCAGAGCAACAACGGTTGCTAGTGGCAACACCTTCCACTCCCGTTTCCAGGAGCCTGTTGCTACGCAACCAACAGAATACTTCCCAAACTAAACAATGCCATCCCCCCACCTGATTCCTCCATCTCACGCTAAGTAGAAACTTACAACAATAAATACTATGTAAGCTGTTAATTTCAGACAGCAGGGGGGCCTCAGGGCAGCGTTATTTTAGTGCTCAAGCCATGTAGAAATGTACAGACTTGATACTCGCTGTGAATGTTTTCGCTATGGCTTGATAAAGTTTGTTACTTTGTAACCACTAAGTGGTCAAAAGAAGGAACAATGTTTGAGTCATAAACAGAACAATGGATTTTTTTTTCTAGAAACTTTATACCTCCAACATTGAAAAACATAAACACACAAGTCCAGCAGACGTTTTTCCAAAGATTCCTGGTCAGATGAGACGATAAACAACTCAGCAACTGTTTTTTCCCCCCAACTCAGTGAAAACTCCTTTCAAACTAAAGCAACATTTTAAAAGAAGATATGAGGAAGGCAAATGCCTCCATTAGCTTTACTCTTCATCAAAAAGCAACAGGTTCCATTAAAATGTAACATTTGTTTTACAACTTTAAATATATTTTTAAAGTTATTTATGTTTAAACAAACATTTTGATCATGCATATTCTTGAGAGAAAAATCAAATCTGATGCACACATGCTCACACAAAGAGCAAATTAAGATATGAGAGATTTCCACAGCAGAAGCTGCTCTTCAAGCTTGTCTCATTAATTCATGGCTAATCCAATCAAAGCAGCTCTCGGTGTCTGCAGATGGCAGAGCTGGGGGGGTTAACAGAGAAAAGAGGAACCGACCACTGCCTCTGATCCAAGAATACTCCTCCCCTCCCCACCTCTGGTCATCAGCACAACCTGTCCACTCTGTCACTGTGTGCACTGCAGACCTGACAGCCACGGAGAGAGAAAGATCAAACTGCTGCCATGGAGATTGTATGTTCGCCACCTCCTCCCCCACACCATACCTCATCTAACCCTTTCCAAATTTCCACTGCTTCCTACCTTTATCTACCCCTTACCCTCATTCTTACAATTTAGCATCTTTAGATCTGAGGCTGATCTAATACAATTTCACAATTTGAGTCTTGAACGTAAACCAGAAAATCAACCAACAGAAAACGAAGGGGGAAGAGGGAAGAGATGAAGACAACCAGCGATGCTATCAGATTATATTAATGCGTGGGCATTCCTCTCCATCACACTTATTTGTCTGATGTCAAGCTACAATAATGACACACTAGAATTATATAGAGAAATCGGCTGGTGACCGGAACTGGCTAATTTCCCGCTTGACTGGCCCTGATCGCTGATCACACCCGTCAGAAAGTAAAAACTGGAGCTGGCCCTGGCAACACACTGACGTGGAAGTTATTACTGAGTAAACAAGGCCGAGTTAGCGCCATTCAGTATTAGTGGAGCGATTAAAGATTAAGTTAGAAGTGTACGTTACAGAAAGTTATACAAATTACAGCAAATCGTTTTAAAGAGTCTGATTTGTATGATGGAGTTAAAGGAGATGGTCATGTTATTGCAAGAATAAAGTCAGAATATTATAAGAAAAAGGTTTTATTAGAATAAAGTCAGAATATTACGAGAAGTTGTACAATAAAGTCGAAATGATACGAGAATAGCAACAATGCTGGAAGTCATAATATTGCCAGAATAAAAATCAGTGTTACGAGAATAAAGTCATATGACAATTGAAATAAGAATAAAATTGTAATAAAAAAAGTCATAAGATTACCAGAATAAAGCCGTAATAACGCAAGAATAAATTCATAACATTGCCACAATAAAGTGGTAATACAAAAAATATTAAGTAGTAATTTCATGGTAACTCTTAGATGAATAATAATTTACAAATAGAATGAGCAATGTTGAGCATCTTGTTAACTTATACTTTGGTATTGATTTTACAAATAAGGAAAGATGTAATATTTTAACAGATTAGCATCAAATTATTATCAGTAGCAGGGTTCTGAAAAGTTTGAGCAAATAACTGTGAAGGAAAATAGGGAGTAAAAGTTTATTGACTTGAAGAGCCACATCAAAACTTACCACCATCAAGGTTTTCTTTTCATTAAAATTACTTTCTCTTACTTTTATTACATTTTTTTTTCTGCTAATGTTATGACCTTATTCTAACAATTACAACTAAAATCTCTTAGCCTGGCCCTAATGCTTTTGGCTGAATTAAAACAAATTGTGCAGCATTTTTAACCTGGAAACACATTTTACAGAAATTACCTCAGATTCTAGTAATTGCTGCTTTTATCTCCTCTGGTAAACCTAAGATACGCATCATATTGCACTAAAAGAGTCAACTTTCTTGGCAAGGATTAAATGCAGAGAGGCACGGCTCAGTTATCACTGTAGTTACAGTATGCCTTTAAAGGAAGTACTTGACAATAAGCCATCAGTGCTTTGAATCTGAGACAGATCCAAGTATCTCTTCTTTGCGCTCACATCTTACCGTCAGACTCAGAGTTAAGTACTTGATGCTTATCAAATGTACACAGAGCCTGTGGCAGATATAGATACACATGGTTTATTTCCATAATACTTGTAGGTAAATCCTAGCTACCAGAAATTCCCTACAATCTTATTAATTTTTTTTCTTCACAATGGCTCAATTTCCAGCAAAACTACAATGGTACAAGATATTGAACCAAAAGCAAACTGAGCACATTCAGAAGATCTTTTAATTTTACGTGTTTTTTTAAACTCCATCCCAGGTTATACACACCCTCATGTGAAAAGCTGGAGGTGTTTCATCAAATGACTAATCCTGGAGGTGCTTTTTTCATGTAAAAACAAACTATAATCCTAAATAAACATAAGCTTTGAAAAAGCATAATACAATTAATCTCTGTTTTAATAAGAACTGTCATGAACAGACTCCAGGACACCATTTCAGAAAGCTAATGGATTTTCAATGATTTACAGTCTTGCATCCAAACTAACTGCCTACAAAGCTACGTAACTTTTGTGCTATTCAACAAAGATCTCAAAGGTAAAATTAGCCCAGCTAATTTTAAACACTGCAGCTCCACCCAATCCTCTAAAGAAAAACTGAACACGTTTAATTCTCAAAGCAATAATAGTAATAAACGTATATGAATAAAATATCTTAAATGTGTATAATCTTAACATTGTCAAAAAAAAATATGAAACACAGTTAGCCCAGGCCATTCTAAAAGTTTACTATGCTTGATCCAAATCATTCAGTTGTAACTCTGGTTTAGTGTCACTGTCCTGCTGGGAGGTGAACATCAGAACCAGCAACAAGTCTTTAACAGAATTTAAGAGGTTTTTGTTCCATAATTACCTTTAATTTAGAAGCTTTCAACTTTTGACCAATGAAAACAAAAGCCAGAGGTTGCTTTTGATCCAGAAACGGGATACAACTATGACACAATCTCTGTTGCCATGCAAAAAACATATTCTAAGTAATAAATACCTCCCAGAAGAACACAATACAACCCACATTTAGACACAGGAAGAGAAAACTGTTAAAAATCAACACTAAAGACAGTAAATTCACCTCCACATTTAGGATGAAACAAAGTTGTTTCTTTCTAACTCTTTCTCTTGGCTTAAAAGGTTTTATGTGAAACACTGAACGAAAAATCTACCACCTAAAATTCATTCTTTACTTAACAGCCAAAAGAATCATCTACTGCCTGCTTAGAAGTTTAAGGCAGGTTCACATGAACAGACCTTCTTTATTACCAAATTGCTATCTCGTAAGTAGCCTCTAACTCAACAAAACAAAGGAAAAGTGGGAGCAAATAGGGGTCTGCAGCTATCTGCCTGAACTCAGGGAGGGGGCAGGTCATTGTAATGCAAATCTTGGTGCCTTGTCTTCAGTTTGTGGCAGGAAATTTAATTACCAGTTGTGTAGCCACGAAACAAGCAGGTGTAACGCAAGGTATGTAGCCGACACATACACTCAGACTGAGGGTAAAGACTGAAAAACATTTCATTTCACAACAAGCCTCAGCTTGTTACCGTTACACCAGGGCGAATCAGTGACTGCATTTTCTGAGGGAACAACAAGAGTTGTTTCTCCGTTTCCTAGCAGCGAAAACCAGCATTTTCCAAAATCTTTTCAGACAAACTTAAAGCAAGAGAGACAGTTTTGCTATCAACAGATAATATTGCATCACTTAACAGACCAGTGAGTTGTGGAAAGTATGAACCTGTAACATTTCAAATGCATTAATGGCACTATTAATTTCTACTTAACAAGCCCCCTCGAGGCATTCTCCTCTCAGCCCTTCAGTTTCGCTCTGTGATTTTCTGACATGCCACGACTCGAGTTCTGCAATAAACCATTAAAACGGTCTTAAAATATGACAAAGATGTGAGCAAAAATAGCGAAGTAGCTCACGTTCCAAAGCAAGTGCAGCTCTATCTGACACACAACACTCACCAGGAGAAGTGTGTGTGTGTATATATATATATATATATATATATATATATATATATATATATATATATTTATTATGGTTTGGAAAGCAGCTACATTTTTCTAGTTTCATTTTTCCAGCTGTTTGAAGCATAGAAAAACTAATAATCCTTCTCCACCTGTTGCTATACACTGCTGCTCAGCTGGATGAAAGAAGGCACCAACTCTTTTTTCAGGCTATTTTAGAAATTCAGCTGTCTGGAAATGTTTTTAGATGGATTTTTTTTAATCCATCTAACTGGTTCATAAGGACTATGAACCAGTTAGAATAATTGTTCCCTACATTAAATCAAACATTTGTTTTTAACATTTATGTCAGTACCATAATAACCTGAAACTGTGGTATTTACTCAAGGTTATGACAAATCCAACTTTTTTTGTATAATCTAAGTGGATGGTTTCATCAAGATAGCTAAATACATCATCGGCAAACACTGACATCATACACATATGAATGCAGACAAAAAATTCATACACACATTGACTAAAAGCTGTGTTAGGTCACCCACTGCCCAGGAGATCTCTGCAGCTGTTCTGCTGCTTACTGACTGCACACAGGGATCCATTAAACATGTCAGATGCAAAATGAGTAAGAGTTGATAATGGAATACAATAATCCATCAAAATACTTTGTGGAACACAGGGTAGAAACTCTTTATTGCTAAGTTACAAGCCAGTGTTGTGCTTACAGATAAAATAGGTTATTCCTCAAATTTCAAAAGCTGACACGTGACCTAACAGAAAGTTAGAAACAACAATCTCCTTAATTACTTCTGCTCTGTTCCATCAAGTGCTTTCCACATACCTTTTCTCAGACCTGCCTCTGCAAACTGAAGGTATGCAATGCAGCCACAAGGAGGGAGATAAAATATACCTGATGAGGACATTTCACTCCCTGGCCCTCTCTGACCCTTTTTTCTTTCCATGCCTTCTGTGTTTTTGTGTATCAAGTTGCCATGTAAACATAACAGTGTCACGCTTAGACGGGGAGGTTGGGCGGGTGGAGGTTTCACAGTTTCAGCAGAGTCATCGCTTTGATATCACGGTTATGATTTGGTGTTATTGCTGCTGGGAGGAATGTCTGACTAATGAAAGTTTCTCACTTCAAAACAAAGCTTTAAATTTCTTCAGTTTAAAGGAGTTAAAACTTTGTAGCTGGAAGAATCCCAAACATATGCAATATTTTCAAATTTCAAGACATTCACTTTGACATCATATAAAGAATAACTAAACTAATTTTACATAAAAGAAAACAGATTTGATATGATATTTTATACCTAAACATGAATTGAGGAAAATGGAACATATCAATGAAAGCAAAGTCTGATTTATGCTGTGAATACCAAAATGCATAAAATTAATTTCGGTTTTTAAGGCAGAAATCAAAAATAGAAACTTGAAGTTGAATTCAAATGTTTGATCTGTCATCCAAGTCATCCAAAACCCTTTCTATGTTTCAATATGCAAGTGCAAATATTCAATAAAGATGTTTATTAGAAACATGTTGAAAGAACAGAGACGTACTGAGAAATCATCTGGTAGCAACATGAGTCTGCCTGTCAATGTAATATTGTCCTGCTCTGATCCAAGCTAAAGCTTCAATCTTAAAAAAAAAAAAAAAAAAAAAAACACAGCCAGGTGGAATTGAAATCAACACTGTTTGGTGTGTAATGTGTTGCTGAGTGAAGAGTGAAAAAGAATCAGCTATTTTAAGTGTTGGTAAAGGACAAATGGGGTAAAAAGCTTCCAGAACTGTATTATCTAGAGAGCCTCGCCGGCTCATCATTCAGACTGCTACAACAGGGAGTTAGATGACAACAGAAAGCTGATTGTATTACAGGAAAGTTCCTCAGTTGTGTCTTTGTTTAGAGTCATGTAACATGCTGGATCTGGAAATGCTTTATTTTGGAAATCACACAATTCAGATAAGAATCTAATATCTCTACAAAGAATAGAAACAGAGACCACTGTTAACAATGCTAACTGTCGCGCTAAGTGCTAATAGAAGCTTAAAATGTCAACCTCGTAATCATGTTCTTTCCTTGAAATAATAGACAAATCCTGTTTAATTGCAGAGTTGGGTAATGCTGATTGCTGTCTCACACACACACACACAGTGTGACATCACCTCTGGCCCAAACATTGAGGAATTTGTAAATGATTGATCACAGAAAAAATGCCTGAGGTGTAAAACTCAACATGATCGCTCAAGCATCTTGTCAACTGTCATTTGGAGTCATAACACACACTTCCAGGTGAAGTGTGGATAAGCACAGAGTTACAGGAAACAATGACGTTGCCAGATGATTATTAAATGCTGCAACATGAAGAGTCGGCCAACAATACCAATGTGCATTTCTCAACAGGGAATAACTGCGGCATATTTTTACCCTTCATCTGATTCTGCTGGAGTGAATCTCACTTTGGCTCCTGTAGAGCTACAATAAATGAATTTAACAGTAGACGTCATACTAAATCTGAATCTTTTTCCTCTCAAATATTAAGTTGGATATCAGTGTTATTTATTTTAAAGGTGCTTAAGGAAACATATGGATTATCTTATGGTTTTGATTGTTTTTTTTGTTTTTTTTTTTTACAATTTCAAATTTGTACAAAAAAAATGGAAAACTGTAATGATTATAATGTCCTTATTGAAGGAAATTCCTTTGTGAAGGAGACATGATGTAATTTACTTTAACTTAGTTTTTAGTTGCTCAGATTCTTCTTTTCCACAATCAGTAAAATTTTACAGTATTTGGAGACTTTCAGTGATGCAGAGACCTCTGTAAATATTGCCTGTTAGAGAGAAACTATTGTATTTTTCCAATCAACTTTTTGGTTAAACCTTAATATTCTTTCATTTTATTCGGAAAGTTGAGAAAACATTTACTGTTATTTATAGATTTCATAAAAACAACTTTAAAAAAAATTAAAAGAAGATGAATCAGTGACAAGAATCTGACACCATCAACAAAATCTTTGATCACTGCATATACAAAACTCTTCAACAGCATAAAATACAAGTAAGAATCTGGTGGGATGTTTTTTGTTAACAGAAATAATGTACCTCCTGAGACAAAATCCTGAAAGGATAAGAAGTTTTTCATATATATAATTAGCTGTCAAAAGATGCTATAAAATGGATGACAGGGCGACTGAGAATCACAAGGGACAAACTTTATCTAACGTTTCTCTTTAGAGTTATGGCTGAGATTCGATGGATTTTCTGCTCTGCAAATAGATAAAATAGCTGGCAGTTGAACAAAGAGAAATGTGTAGCTCTATAACTTGCCTATTAACAACTACTTTGTTGTAAAGAACTTATTTAAGAAGAGTAATTTGTGAAAGAGGCAAGTCTAAAGATAACTCCAATCACTTAATACTAAGTAAACCGTCAGGTGATGCCTATAAATTAATAAAATGACTTTAAAAGCCATATTAGATCACTAACTAATATTTAAGAATCTCCATGCAGTGGCACCACCTAGCTGTAACAACACATCGTGTTATTAAAGTTAGGCCTGAAATACTGACAGCAACCTAACTTTGTTACATTTTGGTTAATCTCATTATGTAAAAAAGGATAATTAGGGTCAATTTCAATGTGATGGAAATCAACTAAAATACTCGATTTAATGAGGCTCTAAGGCCGCTATAAAAAAAGTTTAAACACACTAGAGCTCGGTTTGCTGTTTGATATTTAATTAATTTTAAAAAAGAAACTGCGTCGTGAACGTTACGTTGAATAAGTTTGGAAGTAGGAGACGTTGGAAACAGTTGTAGCAGCAGAAGCAGCGGTGCTAAAGCTAGCTAGCTACTCTTCCACCTGTTTAAACGGCCCAAAAAAGCGACGCGCCAACGGCCGAACTTTAACCGTGTTGTCTCCATGAAACCCCCACAACAAACCTGAACAACTCCACCCACGTTTAAACTCACAAGTGAAGTTGCTCTCATGTCGGCGAACGGAATTAGCATTAGCCGTACTTTACTATACGTTCATCCATCCATCCTGTTGGAACTAAGCTGAAGGAGCGTTCACGTCTCGGTTTCCACTAAACAACATAAGTAGCAACAAGTGTAAAGTGATTAATTAGTTCGGATTTGTAGTCACAAATAATATATTTTGAAAGCAAGCAGCTGTAGAAGTTGGGAACAGATCCAAAGAGAACATTAGAAGCGAAATGTTATCGTTTCACGGAAGGGAAAAAAAGCTGTTCGCAACTTGGGGCGGATGCCAGAAAGAGGAGAAAGTTACATTCAGGAAGACGCGTTCGACAACATACATTTCTTTCTCCCTTCAAACGAAATCACTCTCTAAATTTTATAAACATAAAATCACCTTTGCCTTGAGAAAAGTTCTGCTCTCTTTCCCTCTCTCCAACTCACTCGGTGACTTCCAGATGCTGCTGCTGCTGTTGCTGAGTGTTGCGCCCGTTGGTAAGTAACTGTCTCCACGGCTACAGTCACTATAGCGCGGCGGGGTCTCAAGGCAACTGTTGCTACCCTCGAACGCCTACGTCAGGGGTCTCACTATGGGAGGGAGGGGCTAGAGGTAAAAAACGCTCCGCCCAGTTAAAGTGGGTTGTTAATTTAAATTGAACCGCTAGGAGGTGCTGTGGGCGAAAGAAAATCATAGTTTGTAGGGTTACATCTTCCGTTGGTGATTTTGTCATCTATGTGCTTCTAAATAAATTACAATATCAGTGTTCAAGTTATTTCAGCAATTCAATTTAAGTCGGTAAAACTTGTATATTTTATAAATTAATTATTCGGTAGTAATTAGTTACATTTACTTTAACAGTTGAAAAAAAATGTTTTTAGCGGTTGTTGTACTACACCCTACTTTTTATTTTTATTTGAGTAATATTATTATGAAGTGTCAAATTTCTGGCTCTACCCGTTGTGTGCAACTTATGAAGAAAAAAAATTTACCAAAAATGCAACAAGCTTTGCTGTTCAAAAGTTATTTTATATTTGTAAAGTAGCTAGTGAAAACTTTATATTATCTTTATATTCTGTCTTCATATATCAATCTTTGTCAGAGATAAGCAAAAGTACAGTACCTATTATTTCCCTTGTTAAAATGTTATTTTCTTCATTATTTTTAAAAATGCAGTCAAATTTTACCAATGTCTTGCTAATATACTAACAAAATGATATGTTACACGTGATATCCGACAACCTACATAGTAGTCTCTTACATAAGTAAAAGTTATGGTTATTCTATCCACTGTGTGTAACTAATAAAAAACATGTTTTAACCAAAAATATATAATCTTTATATTCTATCTTTGTCAGGGAAAAGCAAAAATAGAATACCTAATGTTTCCCTTATAAAATGTTAATTCACCTCACTGTTTTTAAACTGTATTAAATTATTACTAATGCTATAATGCTTACACAATAATATATTACACATGGTATATAGATGTTATATTTTACATAGTATCAGAAAAGGAGATTTATTAGATAGGCTTTATAGCTGTTCCAAAAGTATTATATCTCATGTAATAAAGAAGTTATAAAATATTTAGTGACAAAGTATGTCTATAGCTGCAGGGTGATGCAGTTGTTTTGCAGCAAGAAGGTCCTGGATCTGATTAATTGTGCTTTAGGGCCGCACAAAATAATTTAGAGGCCCCAAATGGCCCCCGAGTTGCACTTTGGATACCCCTGGTTTAAAAGCTGCCACATTTACAGTTTTTCTGCATTAATATACTACATATATATATATAAAACAGCTGTCTCTGATGAGGAAATAGCACAATAAGAGTTGGTAAGTTATACGCTTAATTTTACAGCATCTCAATAAAGTATTCACACTCCTTAAATCTTTGAGTTTGTTGCCTT
>NW_015113767.1:161078-175886 GCF_001443285.1 Poecilia latipinna
CAACCACAAATACCAATGTACAGTGAAGTGTGTAAGGAAGACACAAACTTCATCACCACACAATTATGCACTATACTTTATGCTGATTTGTCAACAAAATCTCAATTAAAGTACATTTAGTGTTTTTGACTGTACTGTATTTACGTCAGTACGTGTTCTTTTGTGTAAAAAATACAGTTCTGTATAAATTGTTCATAAAATATTGTAAAATTAACACACATAATTGATATGTCAACACAAAAAGCTAGCTAAAAACATACATTTGTTCCAAATTGAAAAGTATTTTTCTATTTTTGCATCTGAGCATGAACGTATTGATAATTATAAAATTAAAAAAATATACAAATATGTAGCGCCTGATTGTGTCTGTCATTAATACACATCTGATTCCTTTTCTCAGTTTGCACTATTTTCTTGGATTATAGTTTAGAGATCTTTATTTGAACCCACACAGGGAAACAAACTCTGCAGATTTATCTTGCCTTCATGTAATCCCATCTTTTTAACACATGATGGCAGCACAAACCTATGCTGCAACACTAAACTGCCAGATTAATCTAATCTCTGTATAATCCTGCCAACGTCTTTTGATGAACTGGTAACACCTGTCCTGTTGAACTACGCATATAAATAAACTTTACAGTAAGTTATTAAATGATCGGAGTTTTTTTGTTTGTTTGTTTGTTTATTTGCGTGTGTTTCTTATGAACATACGACTTTAAAAACATGTTGTTGTTTTTTTTCAGAGAGACATCCAGCATTGTGAGTTTAAATGGGAGTGTTATCTTGGAGCTGTAAAAGTGACAGCTGGCTCCAGCAGCTCAGCGAGCGAAGAGCTCCTTTCATTTCCCTGCTGTCAACGTCACAGATAGACGTCTTTCAAAAGCTTCTTCAGGCGGTAAGTGGTTATTAACACAGCTTTTATCTTTTCTATTTTTCTTTTTGTCATCCTGATAATGGCATAATGTTCAGATAACGCCCGCCAGAAATGTACAGTAATAGTTTGCGGAATAGAGGCAGTTAAAGCTAAAAGCAGACGCTAAGAGTACAAGCGTGTCCGTCCGTTGCTAAGCATTCCGCAGTCAGTCATTCAGTTCAACAGCTTCATGAAGTTATTTCGGTCAATTAAAAAAAAAAAACCCCTTTCTTTAACTGATAACCAGTTTCATTAACCTCTGCTAAAATCCCGTCTGTTATAAATGTACACCTGCTTTGGTGATGCTAGCATGCAAGCTACTGTGACGTTTATAAGATGCTTAAATGCAGTTTGAGAAATCATAAGACAAGTTTCCGTCTCCGCAGCGAAGGAATTAAGTGAATAATATTCTCAGATAAAATTGAACACTTTTAAAACACAGGGATGTTTTACTTAGGAAGACACTACAACCGTTTCATAATTTAGATACTGGAGTTTTTTGTTTCTGGCATAAAATGATTGTAGCTCAGATGAGCTAGTGATGTGATTTCCGTAGGATCCGGATCAATTGGCTCATTGTTCTTTCGGCTACAAGTTGACTCTTTGCTTACTATTAAACATATAGTAATAAGTATCTAATAATAATAATACTAATTTAAGTATTATTTGACCCTAAATAATACTTTAAGCTTAAAATATTAAGCTTAAAATTTAATATTATTAATTAACTAATAATAAGCAAATTATTACAGTCTATTAGTAGTAACTAATAATAAACAAAGTATTAGAATGTTAAAGTACTATAGTAGTAATCAGTTAAATATTACTGACTCAAATTTAGTATGATTTAAGTTTATTATTCAATATGTTAGAATATCACTAAAAAGTATATTTAAGTAAAGCAATTTTAAAAAGTAACAATTTCCATAAATTTATTATACACAAGTTATTTTGTTCATGTGATCACGGTGGCTCACAGATAATAAAAGTCTAAAATTGAGATTTTTTAGAAAATTCAAACATCACGTGACCAATAATATAGGATTTTAAATAAATAAATATTTATGAATTATATATGCACTATCCACAGAGTGATATATTTTTGTTAATTTTGATTTTTTTGGTTTAGGTCTAATACAAAAAAAAATGAGATAATTGATTAAGCCTATGTTTATGTTTTAAAATACTTTTAACACATTTACTCTGTATGGTTTAGCACTGCAATTGAATTGCAATTGGTGAAGGACCCTTTTTGATAAAGAGCAGTTTTATTTCACAGCCGTGTTATTTTTGTATTTTTTAAGGCTCTGACTGATTTATTATCAGAAGGCAATATATCTTCTAGAAGGGTTTTGCTGTCATTGTACTAAAAATCACAAATTATTCTCATAAAAGTCCATATTTCCCATTCCTACTTTTACTACGACCAAACATAATCTGAACTTACACTTATATTTACAATAACTGCAACTTTATTATTACAACTTGTACAGCTGTCAGTTCTTTAAGATCCTAAATAAGTCCAAACTTGAACTTTAAAAGACTCATTATAATTTTGAAGATGTTTATTGTTAATAAATGTAGTTAGCTATGAGAAGTAAGCGGTCTTAAAGCCCATTTCTGTGATGGACCACAAGCAGCAGCTAATATTGCTTATGCTTTGGGCCGGCTCTGATATCGTAATGCTGAGTAGCTGGCATTGCATTACAAGCTATCACCACTATGGAATACTATACCTGTATCTTTCAGCTTTTTCTTGCGTATTTATGATTATATTGGGACTCCTGAAATCCTAAACTGTCATTATTGAAATGTCAGTACAAAAATAGCACAAAGCTTTAATAAGAATACATCACACTTCCTTTATCCTCAGTGGGTTGCATTTAAAAGACTAAGATGTAAAACAATGTTGGCCTGCCATCTGTGTTATTTGACTACATAATGACTTTTTCTTTCTGTAAAGCTTAGCTCATTTGTTTAAGCCAACAGGAACAAGAACATTAGATATATACAAGTAAATAAGATATTATCTTTTTATCTGGTTGCCTAATTAATCGGTTTACTGGTGATTCATGTGTTTCTTTTTCTGTAAGATGCATATTTGGTGAGTGTGGGATGAGAGAGAATGGTCTCTAGAGTGCGTCAGCGCTAAGATCGCCCTGCAGCATGTCAGAGCAGCATGCGTGGTTGCACCAGATCAGCCGGCTCTGGGTGTCACGTGACGCAGTGGTGAGGTGGCTCTGTCATGAGGTCTCGCTTGGCCATTGGCTGCATTTTTCAGCAGAGTACTGATTGCACACATTTATGAGGTCATGCAGACCTCTGGGTACAAGTTGAGGTCAATTCTTTTAGTGGGACCAGGTTTATTTTTATATAAATATATTTCTGGAAACTTAAATGTATACCCTTAAGCTCTTACATGTTGTAATTTGAATGAGTTTTAAGATTAGATTCATGTACCTTCAAGGGAGGTTAAAATATGGTTTTCTTGTTTTTACATTCTTCTTAAAGTTGTGCACCTGCAGTTTATCCTGCCGCACCTCTGGTATTTGTTCGTTTAAACAGGTATGTTCCTGCAAGGAAAAAACAAAACAAGAAGAGCAGGATTGGCTTGTCAAGCAGCAGAGTTTAGCTGACAGCTAAAATTTTATTCAAATTCCTAAAATTAGGTCAGCAAAACAAAGTTAAAGCAAGTTAAAGCACTGGTCTTGCTGGTTGCGATTGGCAGTGCAATAAAATGAGCCAAGAACAGAGCTTTGAGAAATACAATTTAAAAAAATAAATTAATAAATTTTTGTTTATGATGATTTGTAACCTCCAAGTGACCCATTGTTTTTTTATTGCTTTTTTTATGATCTGGTGTTTCCACCTCCAGTTAGACTTTCACTGGGCAAGTGGGATTAAATCCAGACATGTAACGTTACGATTACTAGTGCAACAACAAACATGACTCACTAGTATATCTCATTTGTTTTTCTGTCCCTCTATCAATGGACTGTGTTGATACTGGTAGCTCCACCCTAACTGTACCATGCCATTGCCCTGTGGAGATGATTATTTCAATAGTCGATTTATCACGATTAATTGTGTCATGCTTCTGGCTCCACCCTAGCCAAACTGTGCTATTATCCCATAGACCTACAATTGTCCTGAACTGGGCCCAGGAATGATGTGGTACTGTCAGTATTTTGGCCGCTTTTGCAGAAGAAAAGCACAAAATCGTGTACTGACACCTGCTGTACTTCTCAGTGGAAATGAGGCAAAAGTAGCCACAGTCTGTCCAGTAAGATCTGAATCCAGCAATCCCACTCACTTTTTCATTCCACTCTTTAACCTCCTGAAAATTTGTTGACTCGGTTGTTGCGCTTAGAGCGCTGGTGATGCCACTAGGAAGCCCGTGGAGAGGTGTAAGGGTTGGCCGAGGAACCCATTATAACTGCTTGCAGTTCCAGTTAGTATATTCATGATCAATGTATTCAGTGTGCTCCATAAAACTTCTAGAGTTGTGGTTTAAAAAGTAGAAAACAGTGAAAGGAATCTTTCTTTGTCATCAAGGCATCCAGGTTAGGCTTGTTTAACTGAAGTTTGTGCACAGCAGGTTGTAGGTCATGTAGAAAATGCCACATTAAAAGCAGAACACATGAAGCAGCCCAACCCTTCAGAATTATTTCTGCATGCGACTCGTCCGATAGTAACCCCATGCTGCATGTGGATGAGTGTAAAGGCGGTATTTCTCTCGTGGGGGATGGGTCTCAGTTTCAGCATCATCAGTGGGGAGGGAAACGTGCGTTTGCTTCCTCTCTGCAACTTCCCCTCCTTCTTTTTTAGGTTTCTGTGTAATGCATGGTGTGAGCTTTTTCAGCCAATCAGGCCGAGCTAAATGAAGATGGGAGGGCAGACTGCCTGGAAGACGCTGGTGAGCTGTCTTGGGTGGGGTAACAGCGGGAGGAGGGACCAACAGAGCCGGCCGGCTGCTAGAGTTTGAAAATGAATGATTTGCTGTAGATATCCTGGTCATTTGTAAGATTAGTGCCACATCTGCTTCATTTAAAAAATAAAATAAAATAAAAGGAGAATAGCGAAAGGGTGGCAATCCTAGAGAAAACGTGTTGGATACAAGCCGAGAAGAGAATCATCATCTAACGATGCAACGTGAGTAGCTGAATTTAAAATTTAAAAAATGTGTGGGTAGGAGGAAGTTCCTTAAACTTGAATAACAAGCTTCATTTTAGCAAATCTGGTTTGGTAAGAAAGTTTTTAGGAATGATTTCTGAAAAAACAGGTTGATTGGTTTTATGAGTTAAGATGATGAACATCCACAGGTTTCGTGCCATAAGCTAATTCACTAGTTTATTTTCTAATACAAATATAAAATTTCACTTATTTTTCTTAGAGTTTTTGCTGCAGTAAAGGTAAATCTTGACTTGATGAGTATTTTATGTGTTTGGTTCGGTCGGACAGCCAACACAGACTCTGTCTCTTTGCTGAATGGGTGTAGCCCAGCCTGCAGAGCTGGATGAATTTTCCATTTTGCTTTTCTGTCTTTTAAGAGCAGAAGCTCATTTGTTAATTAAATCAATTTCTTGCAAACTGATTAGTTTGATCACAAAAAAAAAAGAGGATGCAGAGGCTCACGCCCAGTTCTGTCTGTCAGCAGATCCATCTATAATATGAATTCAGTTGACCTTACTTCAGCCTATTTGGGAAAACAGCCTGTAGTTTTGTCAATTAATCAAAGTGAAACTGAAAATTCTTGTTGAAATTATGTTGTGTTTTGTGGGGATTCCCTCTATTGATTCAATGGGGGTTTTTTTCTATTAGGGTTTCTTCTCTGTTAACCAGGGTCCAAAAATAAAATGTTGTTGCCGCTTCAACTGTTGCTGCCTTTCCCTTTCTGACTGGGACAGCTGCTTCTAAGCTCCACTGTCCTCCATCGTCATAATCCTCTCCCATCAGCAAGACTGCAGCATCTCTACTGGTGTCAGTCTGTACAGGGGGGCGAACTCCACCGGGTGATTCATCCTTAGCAGTAAATCTTTACCCACAACAAGCATAACCTACCTGTATAATGTTTACTCCAGCACAAGATGCCTTAGAATGTGAAATAAATCATTTACATTTCGGTAATTAGATTATTTTAATGTGTTGAAAGATAGTTTGAAGTGGAATTACTCAAATATTTTACAGCTTCAGCTATTAGAGATAGAAACTACTGATCAGTGATGGGCCTGAACCTTCAGAGTCAAATAAAGACAATTAAAAAGTCGGTCTTCTGTCACCTGAAGAACATTTCCAGGATTAAACTACTTATATTCCAGGAAGATCCTAAAAAACTCATCCATTTGTTGTTTATCTTTAGTCGCTCTGATTACCTCAACAGTGTCTTCACAGCTTTGCTTAAAAAATAGACAGCTGCAGCTGATCCAGAGCGCTGCTGCTGGCATTCTCACTAAAACCAAGAAGATAAAGCGCATCACCCCAGTTTTTAAAGTCCGTAAACTGAGACCTTAAAATACTTCACTTAGTTTATAAATAATAGATGGCATTGTAGACCTATTGTCGTTATATCAACCTTCCAGACAACTCAAGTCTTCTGGTTTAAGTCTATTCTTCATCCCCAGAATCAGAACCAAACATGGAGAAGAAAAATTCAGCTTCTATGCTTCACAAATCTTGAACAAACTTCCAGAAAGCTGCAAAACTGCTAAATCATGTCTAAAAAGCCATTTGATTATAGCTTCTCATGGTTAATAATAACCAGCACAGCATTAAATGTAGCCTGTTTTTCAACTGACAGGTTTTCCTTACTAATGTTTCTTACTTATTTGCTTTATTTTATTCTAATCATGTAGACCACTTTCAATTGCCTTGTTGCTAAAAATGCACAATGCAAATAAAACCGTCTTGCGTTGGCCGTAAATCGTCAACCACTGGCCTCCATGATGACCATTTACTGAAGCTTTAAGGCGTTTTTTTTCTCTACCTGTAATAGCTGCAGGTCGCTTTGTTCATTTCAAAGCTAAATGAGAGCTGGAATCTCAAGAATGTATGTGATGTTGAATACGAAGGGCTCAGATGACGGTGGCCGATAATCAGACAGGGCTGCAGCGTTTTTAAAATACAAAGAAGTAAATAAATAAATAAAACAACTATAGCATGCTCATTACTTCTAAATGTTTCACAAAAAAAATTGACATGACCTCTAAAAGTGAAATGAAAGATGAAATAATGATGCAACAACCTGGTTGGACCTTAAACTCTATCAACATTCAGTTGTGTTTAGTTTGGTGACATTTCTCCACCCTGCATCCCAAACTTTCTCCAAATCGCTCAAATTCTGAGGACATTTCTTAGATTTAGTTCACAAGCCAAAACTTTTATTAAGTAATTGCTGAAACTTCACTCTTTATTCCTAACTTTGTAGCACACACTTAAAGGTTTTGGACTGAATCTGTTATTTGGAGACACAGCACATTCTCCTTTAAGAGTCGAGGAAAGTTTAGATGTGGATATTTTTGTTGGAAGAAAACATAATTCAGTGTTGTAATCCTGAATATAACAAGAATCTGTTGTCACATGGTGAACACAATCAGCGCTTGTTAGTAGATTCATCCAGCTCCTTCAGTGTTGCTGTTCTTGGCAGCTTCCCTGACTAGTTTCACTCTTGTCGAAACAATTTCCAGTTTCTGTAATGCTAGCATAACATTTTTTGTGCAATAGGATCCTATTAACCCTTTGTAGCATGCCTACAACATGTGGCTTCAACTAAGTATCAGTTGTGTACAACCAGATTATTGCAACATTTTAGCCATTATGTGCTTTTCTGTAATAAGAAAAGTTTAACTTGGCTTATACTGGACATGTTTCATGTTCTACATGGAAATTATTTATCAAAATGCGTTTTATTGAGACCCAACGTACATTTTGGACTAATTCTGAATCGTACACTTAAAGCAATATTTGCCTAAAACACCTCAAAGAGTTTTACAAGTTTCACTAGATATAAACATTGATCTAGTTATCAATGGTTAGTTCTAAACCTGCTGATATTGTCATGAAATGTGTGGTTGGTGGTGGTGAGGAGATGACGCAGAGAACCCAGGTTATGGTGAAGATGAATTTAATGATGAAGATAACTCATAGAGTCCAAGTCAGGCAGCACGGCAGGAACAACTAGTACGCAGCTAACAACCGGTAGCAACTGACAGCATCAAACAAGAGCGTCGAAAACCAGGACTTAAACAGTTCTACTGGAAAACAGACTAAACAGGAACCAGCACAAACCAGGACTTGCCAGTTCCACTGGAGAGTGCCGACTACATTAGACATAGACAACGACAATACACACGACGAGGATCCGACCCAGACAAAGACAACAGGTGGGGTTAAATACACAGGGAAGGTAATCAGGGAACGGGATACAGCTGGGAGCAATCAACAGGGAAGACACAGAGACAGACTCACAGGACTACACAGAAAAACACAGATCCTAACAGATATCTTCTTTACATTAGTTGTTAAAAGGCATTTTAACAAGAGAAAATCACGAGTAAGCAGCTGGCTGAAAAGGGCTACTTCTGTTTATCACTGCTTTCTAAAAGGACAATCAGCTATTGTAGCTGTTTATCATAATTATTGGAAAAACAACTAATATATAGTATAGATAAAATTATTCTGACTGTGATAATCAATATGTCACAGTAGTTTAAGCAAATACAGTGATACCATCAAAATGTAGTGTTTTTACTCAAGGTTATCATCCCGTAGTGATGTCATACCGACCCATGACTGATTAGGTTTCTAGGTCACGCCCAAGACCCAAACAAAGCCAGAGACTGAAGACGCAGGAGGGGGTTGGGGTCTCAGTTCACCCCCTCATGTCTGCCTCCTCCCTCATCCGTCTACGGTTCACTCTGCAGGCTGAACTGGCTGGACGGGGTCATTTAACATCCCCAAATCTGAGCGTTCCCCAATGTGAACCATTAAAAGTGGAAGCGGGCCTCAAATGTTTTGATCAGCGCCAATTTGGACACAGTTGTTGGTTAAAATGTTCAGTTTAACCGTTTGTGGTTGCCTAATGGAGGCCTAGTTTGAGCAAACTATGTTTGTTCCTGCTCCGTCTGACCTCTGGAGTCGTTTTCTTTCCCATTACCCGAGCCTAATTGTTCCTGACAGGCGAGCCATGATAGGCTCCTGCCACAACAAGCAGACGAAGCTGCTGGAACGTGTTGTCAGCCCCCTTAAATAAACAGGTCAAAGATGTGATAAGGGAGCAACAACAGAGGGTTGAACGAGGGAAAAAGGGCGCGGATGTGACCGCGTTTATTGTTGGGGAGTATTAGACGCAGTTCCTCTCAGGATGCAACAATAAAGCCGATAAACAAAACTTTAAAGGGCCTGTATTCAATGTTTCAAACACTGCTAAAGCTCTAACCTTTGACTATTAGAGAGTAAAAATAGTTGTCTTTGTTTGGGCATCTTTATGCTATTCAGCTACAGCTGTGGTCAGAAGTTTAGTTTTTATTATGTTTATTTTAACCTTTTTTTGAGTCCAAACTTTGAGCGTTGAATCTGTTATGGGTTTGTTTTCTAAACTACAGGGTGAAAATTACACCAGAACCCCTCACTGACACTTGTTTCTTCTTTCTAAAGCCATGGCATAACCCTGGATATTTGGTCCTCATTATCAGAAATGGTGGAGTTCATTTCATTTGAACTCCAACTTCAAAGCATTATTCTAATTTTTAAGACAATTAAGAGTTGGAAGCTTAAGGTTAGCCTACTTCATCCATTCAAAATCTTTGTTTGCATTAAAGTAGTCACGATACTGAAGTTTTAAACTCAGTACTGGTACAAAAACAAACACTGGATGTTAAAAATACATCACCTAAAAACGTCACCTCCCTGATAACATCTAGGATAAATTATAACTTTAAATAATGGTAGTAATAGGGTTATTTTCTTACACCATAAATTAGTCCCTTTGAGTCAGTTGTGCTTATCTTTGATGTGTCACTGTGTGCTGCCATTTGTCAATATGCTCTAGATAAAATAAATATGAGTACTGACAGATATATAAAGGGTCATTCCAAACTTGTGTTTCAAAGTTGTGTTGCTGAATACTAACTAATAGTAGGCCCTCAGCATTACCCTGCCACCACCAGTTGGTACTCTGTTCGTAGGTTTGAAAGCCTCACCTTGATGTCATCGTGGCCGAATACTTCAGTCTTTCCCTTATCTAATAATGAAACGTTTCTCCACAAGGCATTTTTGTCGTCCATGTGAGCAGCTACAAATTTCAGCCGATTCGGCGTTTCCTTGGTTGTTCTGGAACATCATAACCCATTTCCTTTCATCGTACAGTTTGGGTTTGATGATTGAAACATGGAGACACAAAGCAAAGTAGCATTAGAGAACTTACATTTATGGCCTATTCAAAGCCCTGACTTCAGCCTTACTGAAACTAACGATTTTAAATAATCTGCAGTATTTGTGACATGAAGAGAGATCAAATGTCCAGAAGCTGATTTGGTTTCTGCGACTTGCTAGAATTTGTTTTGCATATGATCTTCCCTCTCTGTACAAATAACAGTAAGAAAAAAACAAAGTTTCATCTCTGTTTCCCTCTCTGATAAATAATCCAGCTGATGTGTGTTTCATGTGCTCCTGTAGCTGCTTTTCACTGCGTTTAAAGCTTAAAGAATCGTGACGTTTGTCTCCTGCAGTGACCGCGTGCGAGTCCAGCGCCATGTCCGAACCCGTGGTGGTGGAGCCTCCTAAAGCAGGTGAAGCGATACAGTCCTGTGGTGCAGGAGACAGCTCAGCCTCCCTTGATGACGGCATTGGAGACACGGCAAAGTATGTTAACACGATGCGTTACGATGGCTAGCTTAGGAAGTTACATTTAAAGTAATGAGACAAAAACGTTTGTTATTCCTTTTGTTTAACTTCAGCTGCCAGTGGATTGTTTGTATAGTCTGCACAGGCTTATTATTTTCAAAAAAAGTTCCCCAAGGTTGACTTCTTGGCCCATTAATTATTTCTTTCTTTATACAGCATATAACCTGGGACAAAACATTCTGAATTTGTCCTTTTCTGCAGTGTTTTTTAAAGCCAGAGAAAACAAAATGTAATTTCTTTATGTCTTCAAGTAAAGCTATTTTAACAAAAAAACTCGTGGTTCGTTTTCAAATGGGGCTGCAACTAACTTATTTAACTTATTCCTCTTTTTTTAAAAACTGGAACTTACTTGCCTGCCATGTGGGAATGTTTTAAATTTGTAAATATTCTACATGCTTGTCAGCTCAGAAGCCATTCAGGCTGAAACTCTTCATCATCACTTTTAACAGAAAGAAGGAAATCAGAATCTTGTTTAAAATACTTCCTGAAATGGTTGTAAGAGTGAAACTGTCTTTGGGACTTCAGAGCATAATTTGCATAACTTTGCATGTATTAATTAAGTCCAAGCTGACTGTATTTATTTTGATCTTTAAATACAGATCAAAATAGTGGATGATGACAGCCGCTGGTTCCCCCCCGATGACTTGGCACCGTTTTTCAGATTTACCCCGCTTCCTTTGGGAATTAACTCACTCATAAATGTGTTTTCCTCCTTCCTGTTCCTCAGTGAGTCATCAGAGGAAGAGTCCACCGGGGAGAAGGAGGAGGAGGTCGCTGCTGGAGATGCCGCCGCTCTGCAGAGCTCAGACACACCACAGGGTGAGGCCCCAAGGAAAACCGCCACGTGTTTGTTGTCTGAGCAGCTGGATTTAAAAGACAAGATTAAAAAATAGCTTTTAGGCTTTACTATAATCCTGGATGCAGTTATTCTGTCTGCTCTTGTTGCTGAACTCAGCATTTGTGAGCGCACGTCTTTTCCTGAGGAAGCAGAAAAAACATTCTTTGGCAGAACAAACGCTCCTTCCTCTCTCCTTCCCTTAAACGGTGACTTACTTTCCTGCTAAAGTCACTGACGGAAAAGTGTTCCCTTCGTTATCTGTAAAGATAACAATAAACTACATGTGTATCCACTAGAGCATGTCTTATCTTACTTTTAGACAGTTTTATTCTGTGGAAATTTATTCAATAGACCCAACCTGCGTCTGCGTAAAAACAAGAGCTAACAGATTTTTTTTTTTCCATGAGAAAGTTATTCACCATCCAGCTTGTTAGAGGAACTGATAAGCAGCTGCTGTTCCTGTAATAAATCCACCATGTTATCCCACTTTATATTCAAAACATCCTGCAGATCGTTAGGTTACATCCCATCTGGTCTGTCACACTGTAAACTCCCAAAGGGGCGACAAGCCGCCTCCTAGATTAATTATTAAAATCCTTTGGGTTTTATGGCACCCAGAAGACGATGCTAGCTCCTGCTGCTGCACTAATTTGGTTCTAGTGATTGTTCTCCAGTTGCTGCTATGTGTTATTCGAGTACGATAGTAAAATTATAGCTTAGATACGACAGACAGTTCGATGGATAATCAGAATAATAATCTCTAAATGTGACGTACACTCAGGTTTCTGCTAAAGTTTAAATCAGTGATCAGCTGACATTTTTGTGTCCTGTCAGTTTTAGCTTGCGGTTCACACCGTATAAATAGACACACATCCCGTTTTCTCTGTGTTTGACCTTAAATCAGACTAAACTTGTCATGTTCAGTCAGGATTAAGAAAGTTATTTCCTCTCACTGAATGCCAGAATAAAACTTATATTAAAACTCAGATTCGGGCTGCATCAGGAGGCCAGTTCTTGTTGAGCTGACACAATTTGTGCAGTTCAAAAGTTTATTATAGAGCATGCTTTGAGATGTATGTAAACGTCTGACTTTGGAAACCATTTAGAAAATCTTCTTCTAATTAATCTGCCGTTGAGTGAATCCAAACGGACCTTAAAACACCTGAGCACAGCAGAGGTTCATTAGATCCAGCATCTACTCATAATACCCTATGTACAAGACGTATCTGTGTTTTCATATTGGCAGGACTCAAAAGTTTTAATTATAATGAATTAATCGCATCTTAATCGAAAACCATATATCGACAAAATCAGTAATATTTTCAATCCAAAAACCCTTTTTGATGCAAAATTATAGAATAAGTATAAATATGAACTCACTGACAAACATATTTGTCGTTTTTAATCTGTTATTTAGGATATTTAAACATCAGATTAGTGTATTTATGTTATAACCATTCAGCTTTTTAGTGTTTCAGGAAACCCTGATCATTCATGTAAGTTCCTTAAAGCGTCTGTGCTGCTGCAGCATTGAGAAGCTATTTTAGTCTTGAGTAGCTTCGCCGATCGGCTACCTCCTTTTTGCCCAATCAGATAATTTTTTAAACCTAAAATTAACCCCCACTGGGGCAAATGAAGCGGCTTTATCGTCCACTGCTGTTGTGCGACAGATTCATGGACGTACCAGAAACACAACACAAAGGTTCCATCTCTTGTATGTAAACTAAAAAGAGATTAATTGTGTTTTAATTTTTCAAGCGTTAAAAAATTTGTGTAATTAAGTAGACACAGGTCCTACTGTTTTTTTAACAGCAGAATAACAAAACTGCATGTAGAAACTGAATATTTTTTATCTTAGAAATCATGAAGGTCTCTCCTGAAAATGAGGCCTTTTTCCTCGACTGACTGATTTTGTCGTCAGACCTCTGAGCGTTTTCTCTCTCTGCGTGTTTCAGTGAACGCCCAGCGCCCAGACTCCCTGTCCGTGCCGCCGTCGTCAGAGCTCCGTCTCTGGACGACGCAGCGCGACGGAGAGGTGAAACTCCGGGTCGAGGGCTCCGGTGAGGCTGCAGATGCTCTGACTGTGAACCAGATGTTTGCTGCAGCTGCAGATCGATTCAGTGACTTCACAGCTTTGAAATGGAAGGAGGGCGAGCAGCAGAAATCCCTCACCTACAAACAATACTACCAGGACTGCCGCACTGCTGCAAAGAGCTTCCTAAAGGTTGGTTTCATTTTCTTTTTTCTAATCCAATCAGAACACCTTCAGGGAGAAGAGGTCTTGTTTATCCGCATTCCTAAAACTAAAAACACATTTTAGTTCAGTTTGTTTGGATATACCCTGCATGGTTCAGGTGTTAAACTCTCCTGAATTACAAAATGAATTTTAAAAAATCCAGATTACTTTTAGTTCCAACTAAATGTATCCCTCAGTTAATGTCTTATTCTCTTGTATGTTTTATTTTTGGATAATTAACAGTTAATATAAATTTGTTTCCACATCCACTGGCATTCTGACATGATTTTTTTATTTTTAAACAAACCTTCAGCAGATATTAGCAGCATAATATTTACATGATATTTAGTTCTCTGCAATGTAAGACTTCATGAATTTAAATGGCTCATTTAGGCATCACTTTACATGTCGTCATAGCAACGGATCACATCACAGTAGCATGATGATGATGATGATGCAACAGAAGATTATTTCAGAAAAATCAATTATTCTGACAATTAACTGAATAATCAGATACAAATATTGGCACATTCTGCTGATTTTTCATTTAACCACTTAAGTCTTTTTAATTTGCTCAATATTAGAAATGCATTAAAAGACGCACATAAAAAAATTACTTTTTGGCATACAAAAATAAGTAGCCTAAAATGCAATAATGCAGTAAAATGGCGTTCTAATAGTGAACATTTGATCCTTTTTTAGCAAAGGACGAATCTGCAGCTAAATAAATACTGTCTGATTATTTTTTTGGATTAATAATTAATAGCAAATGGTCCTTATATATACACTGCTCAAAAAAATAAAGGGAACACTCAAATAACACATCCTAGATCTGAATGAATGAAATATTCTCATTGAATACTTTGTTCTGTACAAAGTTGAATGTGCTGACAACAAAATCACACGAAAATCATCAAT
>NW_015113767.1:179235-204875 GCF_001443285.1 Poecilia latipinna
ATGAATCTTGTGTAGCTACAAATTTCACTGAGTTTTCATAGAGCAGATTTACATCTTAAATGCAAGATGTTTATATATGTTGTGCAGTTTTTGTTTTGCTGCTCTGAGGGTTTTATTTCAGCAATTTTCCTTTTTTGAGTCTGTATGTTTGGAATCAATTACTAAATTACTTGATGACTATTTCAATAATTGATTTATCACAATTTATTCAACTACTTGTTTAAACTCAAACCGGGATTTGAAACTCCTACGTTTTAAATGCAAATTATAATTTTTAACCAATGAAAAACAAACACTGTCAAAACTTAAAGTTTTAGAACATTTTTAAAAATCATCAAGTTAAAAAGATTTAAAAGTTTAATAAATTACTTATTTAATAAGTGAGGACATGCTGCCAGTATCTTCACCGTCTTCCCTGGTAAAAGTTTTGAGATCAGTTCACTGTGTATTTTTTATTTTTTAAACTTTGTTGTTTTATATTTCTGCAGCTCGGTTTGGAGCGTTTCCATGGCGTTGGGATTCTGGGCTTCAACTCTGCCGAGTGGTTCATCACCGACATCGGCGCCATTTTGGCCGGGTGAGTTTCCGAGTCCTCTGGTTTGGTCACGATGGTTTATCAGCGTTTCTGCATCAGCGTGTTTACATGTTTATCGCCGAGTTTATGAGTGTCCGACCTCGACTGGCAGGTCAAGGTCGGCAGGTCGCTTCTTATCCAGCTGAGATATTTTTCTGATCAAATGACTGATTAAAGCGATAAGCCAAACGAGAGGCTGACTCACTGAAGTCACTCTGATAATTCATGGTTTCTCCATTAACTGATTGGAAACTGAAAAAGGTATTTAAGAGGAGATTTTTTTTTTAACTGGGTGAAGCTAAAACTGCGAGTAGAGGAAGTTCTGGGTTGAACATATTTACAAAGGTTTTTTTTTTATCTTAAATGCCAAATGTATATATTTTTTGTAGTTTTTGGCTTAATTGCTGCTCTGACTGTGCCGTATTCAGCAAATGTCCTTTTTTTTAAAGTCTTTATTCTCCCATTAATTACTAAATTAGTTCAGCAATCGATTTAATTAATCTGATTAATCGTTTCAGCCCTAATAAACCTAACGGAAACGTTTTCATTTCAGTCTCATTTTCCTAAAGCACACATTTGACTTATTTTCTTATATGTAGATGTTATTTTTTAATTTTTTTATCAAATAAAACCTTTTTTAACTATTTGCTCCCCCTGGAGTGTAACTGAGCCCAGATTTTAGCAGCAGGACTTCGGATAAAGACTTGAACATTTTACTGTCTGTGTTATGAAACCGGTTAAAACCCGCTCCGTCTGAGAAACCAGAGCCATCCAGCAGAATAAAACGGAGCAAAGCCATCGGTTACAGCTGCAGCTGCAACATCACCAAACATCTGCTGGGATATCTCATGCTTTGTTTGCAATTTAGTGATGTAATAATGGGAATATTTAATGAATTTAGTTCTGGATTTTTTTTCCTAAAGCTCCATTAAAATAAGTAATCTACCTTCATAAAAGCTTCACCAGGGTTCACTTGTGAGCCGGAATGAATGCAGTTAAAAGACGCCTTCTGGTGCACAGAATGCAGGTTCTGGATTTGACGCCTGATGTCCAGGAATGTGACCTGACCAGCTGCCATGTTCCAAATCTCAGCTTTCATGTCATCAGCGTCACACTCTTAAAAAATAAAGATTAGATGTTCTTCCTTCTGGATCCTTGTAGATATGAAAAAAATGTTCTAATTTTTACTAACCCTGGAACGGAGAGAATGAAATCCAACTTTGTTTGCTTATTTTAACATCTTTCTTTCTAGAGTCCTACAGTTTATGCAACATTTTCCGAACTAACTCTTCATTTCAGCACTTTGTGGTTCTCTACATCCTTCAGTCTCTTCCCTAAACCTGGTTTTAATTAAATTTACCCTCTTGTTTATTTTAACAAGTTTATGAAAATCCATTCACATCTTGTCTTAAAGAACAAGACGATGACAGGAAGTAGCACGGGGGTGACGGCGCGGTATTATTTTAAATTACTTAACGTGTGAAGAAACTTGTTCACGCATGATTTAATTTTTGTCAAATTTAAACGCCGCAGTTGCAACATTGTGTTTTTTCGACATTCGCAGAACATCGACAAAGTTTTTCAGACATTTGCAACAGAAATGCAGCTGCTGTAGCTCTGACTGTTTGCCGTTTTTGTGCTGCTGGAAGCTCAGCCTCCTCGCTCCCTTCATGCAGGTTTTTCTCTGTACTGACCCGTCAGGATGAGCTGTGCTAACTTTGACTCCCTCTCCTCCTGCAGGGGGCTCGCTGTGGGGATTTACACTACCAACTCTCCTGAGGCTTGTCACTACGTAGCAGAAAACTCCAAAGCAAACATTATTGTGGTGGAGAACCACAAACAGCTGCAGAAAATTCTCCAGGTGAGACGAGAATGACCGTGTAAATCACAGAAAAAAGAAAATATGATTTATTTTCTGTTCCAGAAAGGAATCAAAACACAGCTGTTACCACTTTAGATTTGTACTTTTGTTTGTTTTTGTAGATTTGTTTTTTATTTTGGTGAAAATAATCAGAATAGAGAGGTTCTGATTGCCAAGAAAAAGTCACATATGTGCAAAAAAAAGAATCAAGTTTTGGTCGCATTTGCTTGCTGTATGAATGAAGCCTTTTTTTTTTTTTTTAAATTAACGCTCCAACAAAAACTATTAACAAGTATTTATTTTAGTATAAATAGAGCAATTTTTAAAATTGAATAACGTTTCAGCTAATAACATTTTCTTTGTTGCTTCATTAGATTACTCAAGGTGGAAACTTGCTCACCTCACATCAGATTGTATGTTTTGATTTCAGCCACAAAAATTTGAGTTTAGCCAGTATTTTACAGAAAATAAAAGCTCAGAGAGTACCAGATGCTTCACTGCAAAAATTCAAAGCCTTACCTTAAAAGTATTTTTGGTCCATTTTCTAGAGCAAATATCTTAGTAGACTCAAAATAAGACAAAACTAAATTTAAAGTAGCTTTCTAGCAAGACATAGGAGCTTGTTTTAAGTCAATAATTTATTTTTATTGATGAAAAAGTGCTTGATTATTTCACTTACAACGTGGGGGGAAAATGTCTGCCAGTGGAACTAGTACTTTTTTATTAACAAGCTCCTATCCTTGCTGAAAGCCAATTGCAAGTTAGTTTTGTTTTATTTCAAGTGAACTAAAATATTTGCACCAGAAGCAAGACCAAAAATTCTTGGTGAGATTCTTTGTTGTTGCAGTGTGAACTAAAATGTTAAAAACAAAAAAGGTATTGTCCTCACAGGAATGTATTGTTTCTGCCACCAGATTGAAGACAAGCTGCCTCACTTGAAAGCAATTATCCAGTACAAAGATGCACTAAAGGAGAAGAGGCCCAACCTGTACTCGGTAAGCACAAACACACACAGAGAGAGAGAGAGAGAGCGAACGTGGAAAAGCCCGTCTGACTGGTTTTCCTCCACAACAGTGGGCAGAATTCATGGAGCTCGGCCGCAACGATCCAGATGGGCCTCTTGATGCAATCATCTCCAGCCAGAAGCCCAACCAGTGCTGCATGCTCATCTACACCTCAGGAACCACGGGCCAGCCGAAGGGCGTGATGCTGAGCCATGACAATGTGAGTGATGAGACCTGCAAATGTTGCATGCTTCGAGCCAGACGTCAGTGACTCTGTGTGCCTCATAGTGGGTGCTTTCCAGGGAGACCTCTACCTATGAATCAGCACAACATGTGAAGGGTCTGACTATCTGAAGTGACAGAATAGATATAAATAGAAATGTTCTCACATTTTACACTGCAACAACACAAAATCTTACCAAGAATTTTGATCTAGTTTCTACTGCGAATATCTTAACACACTTGAAATAAGACAAACCTAACTTACAAGTAACTTTTCAGCTTGTTTTGAGTAAAAATATTAATTAATATTGATGAAAAAGTACCGGTTATTAGTGAAATAATCTGCAGTTAAAGCATAGATCCACGGGGGCTGAAATGCACGCCACACTTTTCAGATTTCTCAAACACCTAATTTTCCTTCCACTTCTACTTTGTGTTAGTCTATCACATAAAATCCCAATCAAATACACAAAATTTTGTTAATATCTCATAAATTATTAAACAAGTTCAAGTTTTGTTTTCACTGCACAATGTTTCAGATATAAATATAAAAAACAGCCACAAATCCCTCATTTTTAATCTGACTGATGATTACAGCAGTTTACTACCTAAACTTTCTGCATGGTTTGGTTATAACCATTTAAAATACAAAAAAATACTCAAACTATAAGTGAGAAGGTCTAAAAGAAACAAAGGGATGTTTCATCTCTGTCCTCGCCTGCTGATTATCTCTGCACCCCTCAGGTTGATCTTGTGACGCTCTGATGAAACTCAGACAGGGACGCATGACTGTTTTAAACTCTGCCACAAAAGTTCAGGAGGAAAGAATCAAATCTGAGGAATTAGGATCTCAAACTGTTTTGCTAATAGTGAAAATTAACAGGTATTCTTACAGGTTTCAAATTGATTATTCAGAGGCTTTTAGCCCAGTTTCGTGTTCTAATTCCTGAGCAGCCGGAAAAAATACTGAATCAAAATTTCTCAATTTTACAAACCGATTGTGTTCTTAAGTCTTAAGAAATCTAAATTTAAAAAAATAAAATAAAGTGTATTTTATTTTAATGGGCATACTTGGTGTCTTTGCTATGAATTTTGAGTTACTGCCCTAAAATAAAACTAAAAAAAACTACAGAAATACATATTTGTCTGCTTGTTTGAGGCTCCTGCACTGCAAAAACACAAAATCTTACCAACTATTTTTGTCTAGTTTCTAATGAAAATGTCTTATTATGCTTGAAATAAATCAAAACTTACAAGTAGCTTTTCAGAAAGATGCAGAGGTTTGTTTTAATACAATAATTCATTAATAATGATGGAAAAGTTCCAGTTCCACTGGCAGATTATTTCACTTTTAACATGAGAAAATGTTATAAGTGAAATAAACACCAGTACTGCATCATTATTAATTAACTAGAAAATGTTGCTAAAAAGTTACTTGTAAGTTAGTTTTGTCTTATTTCAAGTGTACCAAGATATTTGCTCTAAAAACTAGATACAAAATAACTTAAGATTTTGTGTTTTTGCAGTTTCATGGTTAAAAAATGGATCTAATTTTTTAAACTGGATCCAGTTTTGATGGCAAACAAAGCACTAAAACTCACAAACTAGAAGTTGTTATAGATCAGATGATTTTTACCTGATCTGATTTTGTACTGAATTATCCTCCATGAGGTTTGAGTTAGTACAACAGCAAGATAGTCAGATTTTGCACTTAAATATCTGGAATGTAATAAAAACAAAAGAAAAAAAAATCTAAAATTTTCAGTTTCAAAGATTGGAAAAGTAAAATTTACAGGGACTCTGTAGGTCAGTTGTTTACTAAGAAATGATTTTTAAAGGTAAATATAAATTTAAAACAATCATAGTTGGGTGTTCATGCTTCCCCAGAGGTGTACGACATCTAATCCATGTTTTCTTGTCTTTCCCCTCAGATAACTTGGACAGCAGCTGCAACGGGTTTACACGTCGAGCTGAAGGACGGCCTTCAGTTCCAGGAGAGGGTGATCAGCTACCTGCCGCTGAGCCACATCGCGGCTCAGATGGTCGACATCTGGATCAGCATGAAGGTCGGAGGGCTGACCTACTTCGCTCAGCCGGACGCCCTGAAGGTGAGAGGAGCTGCCAGCGTTTTCTCACAGCCTGACCTTAAATCAGACGAAACCTTTCCTGCTTTAGGTCAGTCAGAAGAACCAGTTTCACCTTTCGTCTCAAAAGTCGTAAAGTTCAGATGATTGGAGTCAAAATGTCAGATTACATTTATAGTTCTGCAAAGTTATAGCTGCAGTATTTAACTTTACAAAATATATGTTTTTTTTTTTTTACATATTTGTTCAAATTGTCACCATGTCTTAATGTGCTAATGGCAGTTTATCTGCCATCTTCGTTGGCGATGCTAACTAGCCTTTGCATCAATAGATTTTACATTTCCAATGTCTAGAATTTTCCAAAATTGAATTTTTTTTTACTTTTTTCCTTAGTTTTTGTTAAATTCTAAATATTTGCGTATAAAATTATCTTGCTGTTCTACTAATCATAAAAGCTGAAAAACCCAAACTAGACTGAGGACAATTCAATACAAAATCACATCAGGTAAAAATCATCTGATCCAACAGTTATAATCTGTTATAACTTTATCTAAACTGGATCCAGTTTAAAAAGATCCTTTCTTGAACCATGATCTAAGAGCACTGCAAAAGCACAAAATCATAGCAAGTTATTTTGTCTAGGCTTTAGTACAAATATCTTAATACATTTAAAATAAGACAAAACAAGTAACTTGACCGTTTCAACAGATATGCAAAATATATTTGTAATAAAAGTTACAAATTGCAGCTGTAACCCAAATGTAATGATTTAAATTTAATCTCATAAAATAAAAAAAATATTAACATAATCTTTAAGTTTGAGAACATTTTGAATGTTTTCCAGTTTGTAGTTCAGATGCTGGATGTTTTAAAACAGGAAGAACAAGTCGTATGAATCACCTATTTTTAAAAAGTTCTCTTTTTTTAATAGCATAAAACCTCAATATGCTTCCTCTTAACAACGGCTTTTATTTTGAAACCAGTTCCATTTAATGTAAACCCTAAATATGTTTATTGGTACAATTAAAGCGTGTCATGTTAGGAAGAGTTGATGATCAACCAGAGACAGATAACCAGAGGGCTACATGACTGTCTGTGCTTTGTTTGGCTTAGTTAAAGGGTTCTCCATGGAAACCAAGTAAATACATATTTTGTTGCGTTTTCTCAGGGATCTCTGGTGAACACCATGAAGGAAGCACATCCGACAGCCTTCATGGGCGTCCCGCGTGTCTGGGAAAAGATGCAGGAGAAAATGAAATCCGTCGGAGCGAAATCATCAACTGTGCAGAGGAAAGTGGCTGCCTGGGCCAAAGATGTTGGTCTGCAGACCAATCTGACCAAAATGAATCAGTAAGTCTTATTTAACAACATTAAAATCATTCAGAGAATTTGTTTCGGTTAAATGTTAAATTTGAGGAAATTAAAGCTTTTTTTTCCTACGTTACATTTTGTGGCGTTAACATTGAGTTGACCTTTCACTTCTCCATTTTTTTTTTTTTTTGTTTTCCCAGAAGCGTAGCAGCTGCCCGCACCCCGTTCAGCTATCAGGTTGCCAAAAAGCTCGTGTTTAAGAAAGTACGCAAGGCTCTCGGCCTGGACCGCTGCACCAAATGCTTCACAGGCGCCGCACCAATCACCAAAGACACCCTGGAGTTCTTCCTCAGCCTAAATATTCCTCTCTATGAGCTTTACGGCATGAGCGAGAGCACCGGACCCCACACCATCTCCACACCTGAGGCCTTCAAACTCACCAGGTAAAATTTATATCATTATATCACTAGATTCACAAAGCAGATAGCGCTAATATGTACAGATGCAAATAGATACAAATCCATTTGTTTTGCACCTGCAGATACAGAGAAGAGGTCAAAGACTTAGAGAAAAAACTAATGTATCTAAAATTAATGTCTTAAAATGTCCTAAAGTCATAAAAAACAACTTAAGTTGGCCTTAAATGCAGAATTGTTTTAGTCTACTATGTGTATTGTTTTGCTAAAGGGATTTTCTGTCAGGCAAAAGTTTGAGTTGCATGCAAACATCTTCATTTTGTTCTGTGACTCGAAGCGGTTCAGGCTACTGCTAACTAGCCGCAAATATATCATTGCTAGCTAGCTAGCTAGCTTTTCTGTGTTTCATGAACTTGTCACTCACTTTTTTTTTAATCATTATTGGTAAATTAAAAGAGATTAACTTACGTTTTTTGTCCTGTAGTTGTGGTAAAGAGATTTCAGGATGTAAAACAAGGCTGCACAGCCCCGACGATGAGGGAAACGGTGAGATCTGCTTCTGGGGCCGCCATGTCTTCATGGGTTACCTCGACATGCCCGACAAGACGCAGGAAGCCATCGACGAAGACGGCTGGCTGCACTCGGGCGACCTGGGAAAACACGACGAGAACGGGTTCCTCTTCATCACCGGTCGTATCAAAGGTATTCCTCCAATTCCCCAGGCGAATTTCATGACCCCCTGCATGTTACTGTTTACGTCATAGACATAATATAAGGATAGACGCCTCATTGACCGCTCTCGCCTATTGTTGCTGACGAGATTTAGGGCGGCCATCTTGGAGCGGTACTCCACTCCACTCAGCGTTATGTGTTTAGCAGCACAATGACGTATCAGCGCATTTAATCGATCATAACACACTTTTTTGTTTCTGTAAACCATATTCAAACATCTATCAAAGCAACATTTCTAAACAATTGTATTTTTTAAGTATGTTTTAATACATAGTTCATCATATTTAAATATGCTTAGTGGCTATAACAATAGAATAGGAATGGAATATTCTGATATCGATGTATGAAGAGCATATTACAAAGCACACAGCCGTTCATAATTTATTTAATAAATTATTTAGTAATATCAATACATATTTATATAACTATACAAACAAATAATTAATGATTAATACTGAATAATATATATTGGATACATGTATGTGTGTATATATATATATATATAAAAAAAAATTCCCTTCTCACCCTCCGTGGGTGGTCTCTTTCATCCTCTGAGCTCGGGTCCTCTACCAGAGGCCTGGGAGCTTGAGGGTTCTGCGCAGTATCTTGGCTGTGCCTAGAACTGCACATTTCTGGACTGAGATGTCTGATGTTGTTCCTGGGATCTGTTTGAGCCACTGCTCCAGTTTGGGGGTGACTGCCCCGAGGGCCCCGATGACCACAGGCCTACCGCTGCTATTTGCTAATCTAACACTGCGGTGGTAGATTAGCTACCGCTGCTATTTGCTAATCTAACACTGCGGTGGTTGATTAGCTAATTTAAGCACAAGCGGAAAGCATGTGCTAACTTACATGTTTCGGTTCAGTTAGTTTATTTTTATAACTGAACCTAAACACACCTTATTACACAGCACATCTACATGGTACAGTTGTCAAAGTTAAGCTAGCATAAATGAACTACTACCACCTCACTATTTTCTTTTCTTAATTAAATTTTATTTAAACTTTATCTAGTTAACACATTGTTAACAATTAGTATCAAAGCACTGAGTTTCTCTTTAACATATAGATCAAGCGTACATTTAAGATTTATCGCATTATGGACAACAAAAACCAATGCTAGTCATCAGCTAGCAGCTTTTTGCCTACCAGCAGGGAAATAGCGGTGGGATTTTTGCGCGTGTGACGTCCCGCTGCAACCGATCCATACTCTCAAGCATAAACCTTAGTTTTTTAACCAGCCGCATGTTTTTCTGCAGAGATGATCATCACAGCGGGAGGCGAAAACATCCCTCCGATCCCCATCGAGGACGCAGTGAAGGAGGCTGTGCCGCTGATAAGCAACGCCATGTTGATAGGAGACAAGAGGAAGTTTCTCACCATGCTGCTCACTATTAAGGTGAGGAACTCCATCACACTTATCTGTTTTTACCAACGTCACTCAGATAATATGGAGACACGATGTTATCGCTGTATTATTGTTGTAAAAATCTCTGCTTTATCTTCTCTATCTAATCTGAGAAAGATTCATTGTCGTCACTGATGGCAGAAACAAAAAGACGGCACAAACGTTTTACATTTAGCGTCCAACACTGCCCCCTGCTGCTGCCTCAGAAAACTACATCATCATGTTTGCAGGCTGCAGGTTGATACTGGTACAAACCTTTTGTCACAGGGGCCAAAATTGTTGAGTCAAAAGTAAAATCAAGCTTAAAAAATGTTATTTATTTTAGATCAAAAACTTAAAAAAGTATGATCCACGTTTGCTGTACTAAAATAAAAACATCTAGTTTTCGCAAATTATTTTCAGTAATTAGAACAGGATTTGGTTTACTTTAATTTTGCTATATTTAGTCAAGTTTAATACATTTAAAATCTGATTTGGGTTTCTTGACACTCAAGAAACGTGAACATAAAAACAGACAATATTAAAATATAGAGTAAAAATAAATTAAAAATGGGATTTAAATAAGAGTGTAGTTGAAATTATTGATCTTATGCTACTTTAAACAGATGTTGAGTTTGGATTTGAAATGTGGCGGTGCGTTTATGTCACTGAGATCAGGTGTGAGTGAAAAGATGAATACTTTGTGTTGTACTTCACATTCTTCATCATAGGAAAAATGTATCAGGAATAACTTTAGCCCGATTACAAATAAATCTACCTCAGCCACCCCTACTTTACACCAAGATCTTACCACTGAACGCCTTTACAATGTTAATCAGTTAATGCACTGATTATTTAATTATTTTCAATTCACTTAATGCAAATGGCAAAAAGAGTTTTCACGCTAGCATAAGGTGGTTTTTCGACTGAATTTCGCAAAACTGTAAAGAAAACGCTTTATTTGCATCACACATGTCTCTTGATCAACAACCGGATATTACTACTGCCAGAAAAGACGAAGAAGACAACAGGAAGTGGTCGAAGGATGATGGCAGCATATTTTTAATGACTTATCGCGTGAAGAAACATATTCCAACGTGGCTGTAATTGATTACTCATTTAATGGAAACAACACAATAGCAAAATAATGTTTGTAATGGAAAAATCTAAAGATAGAAGTGGATTAAAGTTGGATTTATTCCATGTAGAAAGGTTTAAATAGGGTAAAACACATAGTTTTAAAATATTCCAAGAAAAATGAAAACATCCAAAGACCTTCTTGAGGGAATTAGGCGATTAAAATATAAGTAGATTAAAAAGTTCACAGCTGATGTCCCACATATATATATATGGTATTTTAGGCTACTGGTTGTTGTTCCAGGTACCCATTGGTAACCCTCAATTAAGATTTGTACTGCTGATCTTCACTTTGACTTATAATAGTCATTTATTATCAATACAATGTCCATTGTCTTGCCATTTCCATTTAGAGCCACATAAATCTGACATGAATCAAAACCAAGCAGAATCAGGCTTGACCTTAATACTCAGAACTGAAAATGAAATACTCCCCCTGGTGGCAATAAACGGAAGAAAAGACAAATGGCTCCTACAATATATACAAAGACAGGTCATATTAATGAATATTTATTCTTCTTCTTAATGGTGAGTCTAGATACAAAACAAAACAATCTTAATTCACCAGCGAGATTCTCGACTTTAATCTGAGAAGGCAGCTAAAGATTAGGGTGATGACGACAACCTCAAAGACAAATTTTCATAAATTTAGAAGGTTTCACTTCTATAACGCAAGTAAAGATTTTGTTATTGAAAGGCTTTGTTAAAATGCCAGTTTTTTAACAAAATGTAAATAGAAACTGATGAGCTGTGCTGCACATTTCCTATCAGAAATGAAAACCATCTTGGGTGTGAATCATTTTGTCTCATTTCAAAGCTGTGAAAGTCTGAGCTGTTTAAAGCCGAAGTCGTTTTGTGTTTGCTGCACTGCAGTGCCAAGTGAACGTCGAGACGGGCGACCCCGAGGACGAGCTGACGCCCGAAGCCGTGGAGCTCTGCAGGAAGCTGGGCAGCAAAGCCACGCGCGTCTCCGACATCGCGGGCGGCCGGGACCGGGCCGTCCACGCCGCCATCCAGGAGGGGATCAACCGGGTGAACGAGAACGCCACCTCCAACGCGCAGCGCATCCAGAAGTGGATCGTTCTGGAGCGGGACTTCTCAGTCGGCGGAGGAGAGCTCGGTCAGTCAGAACGATGAGTCTCATGCTTTCTTCGGATCAGATCAGTTAGGACCAATCAAGGAAAATTAGCCAATTTAGATTTCTTGCAGATCAATCAGTGCATCAGTAGTACAAGTCATTTTTAATTCAGGCAAAAGTAGAAATTTTGTACTTAGTTTTTTAATTGAATCCAATCTTAATGTATTTTTTTCATACAACATAAGAGCTCCTATGAAATGCAGCAGGATTAGGAGCCCTGATGAAATCAAAATAAGACATTATTTAAGTAGAATACACTGCAAAAACATTTTTGTTTGCTCTAGTTTCTAGTTCAAATATCTTACATTACTTAAAATAAACTAAAACTAACTCACAGGTAACTCTTTAGCAACATAAGGGAGGTAGTTTTAAGTCAATAATTACTTAGCATTGTAATCTCCCAGGGAAACTAGTATTTATTTAATCAATATTAAGAAATTATTTACTTAAAATAAGCTCCTATGTCTTGCTGAAAAGCCACTTGTAAGTTAATTTTGTCTTATTTCAAGTGTCCTAAGATATTTGTACTAAAACTAGACCATTAATACTTGGTCAGATTTGGTGTTTTTGCAGTGAAATGATAGAAAAACATTTTAAATCGGTGGCTGTAAGACAAACTGCAACGTGTCCTTCAGTTTTCTCCTCTTTGACTAACAGGAATTCAAGTAGTAGGTTTGCGATTTAACAACTGAGCCAAACCCGTTTGGGTAAAGCTCAAAGAATCGCCCTGCAGCTGTTGCATTCTGGGTAACCGTCCTAACCACTGACCTTCGCTCGTCCAACAGGTCCGACCATGAAGCTGAAGCGACCCGTGGTGCTGAAGATGTACAGAGAGCAGATCGACAACTTCTACAAAGAGACGACGACCCAGGAGAACCCGCTGCCTCCCAAGTAGACGCCCTTTGACCTTCTGACATTCTCCGCCTCGTTGGTCCGTCTCCTGATGTCGTTTGGTGCCTGTCGGACCGCTTTGTCTCGCTTTGTTCTTGTTGTGCAGGCAAAAGCAGAGAATCAGCTTTATGTTTTTAAATATAAACGCAGTTATTTATTCAACGACGACGAAGAATCCAGACAGAGCCGTTTGTCGTACTGAAATACTTGAGCTACAGACATGAAATCCAAAAACGCAGCGGTTTGTCTTCTAAAGGAATGACTTCTCATATTTATTTTTTAGTTTGTCAAAGTTGGTGGGGTTTTTAACCAAGAAAAACATATCGACTGATGGAAAAAAAAAAAACTTTTTAGTTGCAGTTTGCAGAAACGTAACATCTGAAGTCAAACACTGCAAAAACACAAAATATTACAAAGTACTTTTGGTGTAATTACCAGTGTGAGTATCTTAGTATACTTTAAATACAACCGACAAGTAGCTTTTGAGCAAGCGTTCAAGTAAATAATTCACTATTAATAAAAAAAAAGTACTAGTTCCACTGACAACTTGTATGTAAAATAATCTGCCAGAGGAACCAGAAGTTTTTAAATAAATATTCTAAATTGATTTAAAATAAAACTTTTATGTCTTAAGTTATTTGTAAGATACTTGCATTAGAAACTAGACTAAAAACACTTGGTAGTATTTTGTGTTTATGCAGGGAAACTTTCTCTAAATCCAAAACATGAAGCCATATCTGTTGCTTTTTTTAAATCCTGTGTTTATTTGTTTTATGCTCACTTGTTTATTGTGTGGAATATTGTAAAAAAAAAAAAAAATTTGCTATTTTTTGTTTTATTTACACTTCTTGGTTGAATCGGATTCGTTTCACCCAAGCAGACGGTGAAATGTTAAGTTTGTGCATCAGCTGGAAACGCCTCGTTCTGACATCCGTGTGCATCCTCTGGCCTTCTTGAAGACTTCATTTTGTATTTTATAAACCATAAACTTAAGCAGAAGCTAAATGCACTTAGTACAGCTGATGTATTCATGCGGTTGTTTGTATATAATGATACTTTGGGTGTGAAGTGTTCAGACAGCAGTAGAGGAAGTGATAACTCGGTGGTTCTGGTTCTCTTAAAGCAGCTAAAGCTGACTGTAAATAAGAGTTATTTAAACAGCCGAATAAAGGAAATGACGGTAATTCAGCGTCGGGGTTAGGTGGGTTTTCAGTTCCTGCATCATTCGTCTACAGAACAAGCAGATCTAAATAAAGCTGCGGTTTATCGGTAAACAAGCTGCAGAGATGCTTCTAGCAGCGCGAGAGCCCAGTCAGAAACTGAACTTACCTGAACCTGAGCGGCTGTTTAATCAGGAAATATGCTGCAGATAAAGTGAAGGAGGTCCATTCATCCTGACGCAAATGTGAAGATTTCTTTCATCTGTTCTGGAATAAAAATATGATTGCAATCATGGGAGGAGTTTGTTTCTTGTGGCTTTCAGCAGGTCTGCTGTGGATAAATATTTTAATAAATCATCCAGCAAACCATGAAGGAGTTCATGTTTATAATTTAAAGCTGAACTATTTAATAATTTTTTGAAATAACAGAATGAAAGTTTAGTCCGCAGCATTTCCAAGCAATCTGGATGGAAATTAAACTTAGATTTTCTGTAAAAGTCTAATTTGATTTGCAACATTTTATCACATCTCAAACTACAATATGCGTCTCTGGGGATTTTGTAATGAATAAGCAAGGCAATGCATAGTTTTTACAAATATAAAAATCTGAAAAGTGTGGTGTGCATTTTAATTTTTTCAACAAAAAAAAAGAAAAAAAACATTGTTTACCACTGTAAGAGTTTTTTAGCACGTCTCCACTGACTTTTTCTGTCCATCCTAAGTTGGAATTGGATTGGCCTGCAGTTGACTTGTAATGATCAAGTCAGAGGACTCCAAAGCAATTCACACTTTAAGGGAGGCAACTAATGTTTATTTTAGTAATCGATTCTGATGATCAGATAAAAAAAATCTTCCTTTTTTATACATTAAATGATGCAAACATACTTCCATTTTTAAATAAAAAACATTTAATTGGTTAAAATGCAAAATAATGTAGCATTCCTTTAGTGAACACTTGATCATTTGAAGCAAAGGATGCATCTGCAGCTGCAAACATACTTCCAAGACCTAACATGCTCATGATTTTTATTTATTTTACAGAATTAGACCCAGGTGAAGCTAAAAACTGCTGATTCAGGAGTTCTGGGTAGAATATGTTTAGAAAAAGGATTTTTTCTTTATCTTTAATGCAAAACTGAGATATTTTTTACAGTTTTGGCTAATTTCCCTCTATAAATATACAGTTCTTCTTAAAAAAGCATAAAAAGAAATATGGAGTCCATATACTCCAGTTAATGATTAATCAATGTCTAAATTAGTTGATTTTAATAATTGATTAATAATTTCAGCCCTGGGTCTGTGTCTTTCCAAATTAAGAGGAATCTACTGAATTTAACACAGGTAAACTCAGTTTTAGTTGTAGAAACATTAATTTTTGAGCTTCATCTTTGAATAAATGTGATTTCTTTCTTTTGTATTTTTAATAAATTCACAAAACTCAACTTTTCTGTGCAGGATTTTGAGGAAACATTACTTTTATGCAATTTATAATAAAGATTGTAGCATAAAATGTGAAAAAGGTGACATTTGCCTTTGTAGGCGAGCGAAAGGGGGAAAAAGCCATTTGACTTTTTCCTTTCACAGCATTCTCTACCACTTGTGAATTGCAAATAATAAGTCCTGTTGTTTGAGTCTGAAAGCAGGTTTATTGATCAGTTTTTACCAACAGGCATCCCCGTTACCTTTTAACCCCAAACGGTCTGCGCTGACCACAACATGAACTTCCCCTGACCCCGGGGTGAACCCAGGGTCACACGCCGGTCAAAGACTTCACACTCAGAGCGCAGCGCTTCAGTTCGTAATGACTTTATTAATAATATGATTTCAAAATAATAATAAAAAAACAACATTAAAATAAAGGTTTCATCCTCGTCATGAACTTGCATCATATGGCCACATGGTGGCATCGCAATGCCAAGTTTTGTTTCGTTTCAAAAATACCAAATTGTTCTTTTTGCCGTCCAGTTCGTCATTTGTTCTTCTAGTCGTCGCTTTGAACACAAACGCGGAACGTTCTTTTTTTTTTGTTTTATTTTTTTTTTTTTTTTCCAACCCCCCTTAGAAAACAAATCAAACCTTTATAAATACAGGCAACCCTGTCCCCTCAGTCACAGACACATTATGACACAAACGACACAGGAAACAGCCGGTCCGCACATGGCGGCCTCCCGCGCCCCGCCGCGTCTCCCCTCCATCTGCTAAAGATCCACACAGTAGATAACCCTCCGCTGCAGCTCCACAACACATACACACAATATAGTCCGAGCTGCCTCACAGAGTTACAGAGCAAAGGCTTTTCTGCTGCTTTCTTTCATCCGTCCTACTTCACTACATTACCCATGATCCTCCGCTCACTGGAGGAGGAGCAGAACTGAGATATTTTCTGGTTGTTTTAAAAGTTATCAAGGCACAAAATGCACTGAATCTGAGCAGAGGCGGTGGTGGCAGCTGCCTTCACTTTGCAACTCATCTGGGATGTATTTGTTCCATAAAAAATAATAAAAAAATAAAGAACGGAAAGTGTGGACTTCAGGTTTCCTCCTCCTCTTGTCCAGTTATTTGTACTGGGAATGTGTCGCTTACTGGGATCAAGATTTTAAAAACTTACAGCTTTAAAACAGATAAAACTGTCCTTTCTCCAGGCAGATTTTTCTGTTTGATGTTACATTTCCAGCAGCAAAAAGCACAGATTATACTTTAGCAGTCATGCCTAAGCCTGGGAAATGAACCAGTTTTTGGATTTTGAAGATATAATTTTTGGAAATCAGTTTTTGTTTTTCCCACCAAAGTAATCCTCGTTTCCATAGTTCATAGTCCTTCATGTTTTACAGCTTCTACTTAGTTGGACTTTGGATTTTAGGGATAGGCTACTTTATTCTTTAATTATGAGAATAAAGCCGTAATGTTAGGAGAATTAACAAGTAATTAATCAAGCACTAGACCAAAAATTTGGTTTTGGTTTAAAGAAAAAAAATATTTCAGATTTTAACATCAGCATCAAATCATCATCAGTAACAGGAGTCAATTTAGAGGAAAAATAAATGATCAGACTGAGTTGGTCATGTTAATCTAAAACATTTATTCTCATTAAAATTACTTTTCTCTATCAATTATAAGACTTTCTATAAAAATTGCTTCTTTATTCTGTTATTCTTATGACTTTATTCTCATAATTAAGCAAAATTACAAACTATTTTGAAAATATTTCCAGTCATTTTTTTGTTTTTCAAAGAAGAAATTTTTTCTCCAATCTGGGATTTATCTGAAACCGCCCGCCCTGATGTTCCCTGTCCAACTACTTATTGCTGCAGACTGCAGGGCAGCTGGCTGAAACTCCTACCCTTCTGTATGATGAAAACTAATTTAACTTTTTTTAAAAGTTTCCCAGATTCCGGATGTTCATGATGTAGAAACTTTCCAAACAATAAGGCAGCAGATCTTAGTGGGTCAAACTTGGAAAATTTAATTTTTAAACTTTTATTCCCTTTTAAATAATTCAAAATTAAGAGATTATAATTTAAAGCTATGTTTTCCATTGGATTCCAAATTTCCCAATCTAAATGTTTTTTTTTATTAGCAAAAAACTGTCAAAAAGGATTTAACTGATTTCTAGAACATTTAAAATGCATGTATTTTTTTTTACTTTTGCTGCTTTGATAAATTAATTTTACAGATTAATCAAATTTTCTGTTTTTGAATATTTAACTTTTGGAAAATCTAGATTTTTGGGGGGTTTCCGTTAGTTCAGAACATCTAACATCTATTTATTTTGATTTTGAATTAAGCAAATAATTGAAATACAAGCAACATTTTCTGTCATTTGTATGTTTTTTAACGGGAAGAAAAAAAAAGATTAAAATCAGAAATTGAATTTTGAAAAAAAAAAAATCATTTTTAAGTCATATCGCCCAGTCCTACTTTAAATTTTTACTTTCATATTTGTTCTTTTTCCCTGGAATCATTGAAAGTCTGACTCAGCGGGACTTTAACCAGAAACACAGGCAGAAATCGGTAAATCCTGATCGGTGCAGCAATACTGCGTTTTAAATTACAACTAGTCAAAATACACAACTACCACTACCTTATTGTAACTGTGCTTATCTAAAATAATGTCAAAAAGTCAGAATATTCTGCCCAAAAATCACAACTACTACTAGATTAGGATTAAGTCTATGCATTACATTCCAATGCACCGATCAGGCTTTCACCAGAGATTTTCTGATTTCTCCAATTCTGATTCGCCAAGGGAAATTTTGACCAAAAAATAAATAAAAGTAAAGGTTTGTTGACTGAGGTAATAATGCTAAATACGACAGAAAAAATTATGAGATTGTCCCTGTTTCTAAATGAAAGCACAAGTCCCAAAATTATCGGATTAACTTGCACCAAAATAAAAACGGTTGTGGCGAAACTATAGAAAAATAATGGCAGCTCTTAGTTTTACAGATAAAAGGAAACTAAAGAATGATTTAAAAAATATTGGACCCACTGATCAAAACCGATCAACAGAAAATCGTCTGACTCTGATATCTGAGTGGCCAATCGGTGCATCGCTCAAAATATTAGAAAATGTTTTAGTAGCAGCTGCAATTATTTTTGCTTTTCTTGTTTTAAATGAAAGCAATTTGAACATCTGTTCAGATTTCTGCTTTTATACCGTGAAACCAGTGTATTTTCATAATGTAAGAATCTCATCCAGGCCCAGATGGTAATACAAATAAAAAAAACAAAACAAAAAGTGGCAAGCCTGTTTTTCCTCCTGCTTCTTGGTGTTCAGATTCATTAAAACACAACAATCACATCGGAATAACAACGTGCCAAAAATAGACTCGACGGCCATGTTTGTTTGTAAATAATGACATCATATGCCGAAATAAACAAAATTAAATAAAAACAACAAGATTGGCAAAGGAAAAACGAATCAATTTATATTGTATTGCATGTAAATATTGTATAAAATCCTTAAAAATACAGTTTCGGTAACTACTTAAGTACTGAAGTCATCACAGCCAAAAGTGCAGAGGTCCATAAATAAAACTTGGAGGAAGGAGGGTTTCCCATCGTGACTCCCCCCTGAATGAGTGCCTGGTCAGGGGTCAGAGTTCATGAACTAGGACCTAGAAGTTCTCAAGTTGGTGCACAGAAAAAGAGGAAAGTTGTTCTTCATCGATTCTTTCCTATGTCAGCTTCAGAGTTCGTTCTCAGCGATCGCGGCCGGGAGTTCAGTTGATGGAGGGAGGGAGGCGCACCTCGAGGAAATGGAGGTGCAGCGGGTGAGAGAGGGAGGGGCGGGCGGGCGAGCGAGAGGGCGAGCTGGGGAGAGAGAGAGGAACAGAAAGAGAGGCAGGAGGCAACCGGCAGGGTGAGTAAGGCCGCGCGGATCCGTTTGTTTTTATTCTGATTTTAAAAATGGAGCCAGGCAGGGAAGAGAAACGGAGAGAGAGGAAGAATTAAAGCTATCGGAGCGTCGGAATAAAAACACAGTGGGCAGACTAGGGAGACTACCTCCCACTCATCTACTGTCCCACAGTGGGCCGGTGTGTGTGTGAGTGTGTGTGTGTGTGTTCCTAACGCACTGAGGGCCTGAATCAAGACGATGATCTCTGGTCTCACTGAAACTGATGGAGGAGAAACTGTAACAAACGACTAAACCGAGGGAAAATAACAAACGGGTTAAATAAAATAAAAAAACCCACTAAAAAAATAACACACAGATTCAAGAGAGAGGAAAACCCTCTAGTTTGCTTTTATAGCCTTTTACAGTACTGCCTGATGAAAAAAAAGTCTTTTATTGCTCATTACTTCTACATTTATCATCAGATGGTTTACCAACATCCTTGTTTAGTTTGATTAAGTAAAACTTTACAGATGTAGTTTAATTTGAGTTAACAGACAGCAGCAGCTAAACTTCATAAACCAGAAGGTTTGATTTCCAGTTTTTACTAATTACACACAAAGTAAAAATGAGGAGGTTCAAAACATGAATTCAGGTTATATGTTAGTATTAAATAAGCACTCGGACTTTTAAGTACTTCTATCCTTCCAAGAGAAAAACAAACATTTCTACGCTGAGTTACAAGCATCTATAAACCAAAACTGACTTGCATTAAGTTTTATCTGGGCAAAATTTAATTGGCAGAAATGCAGCTGCGACAAAAGTTAAAGTTTTCTAAATAAATATCATAGATGGGAGATATATCGGTATCAATGCTGTTTCAGGAGGGCGTTAATATCATGAGCTATCAGCACTGGCCCAAACTGTCCATATCGGTGCGTTTCAAATAAATAAGTTACAAGAATAAAGTCATATTACAAAAATACAGTCACAACATTATGAGAATGAAGTAGTAATTTTATGAGAACATTAAAATAATTAAAATGAAGAATGTTGAAGTTCTGCTTTGGTGTTTGTTTAAAGATAAATAATTTGTCTTTTAACACATCGGCATCAAAATATGCTTCAAAACGACTGAGCAAACGAAAACAAAAAACTAAACTTTGAGCTGTTCATATGACATCAGCTTTTTTCTCATTAAAATTATAATTTTAGGACATTCTGGTAAAACTGCTTTTTTATTCTATTCATATTATGAATTTATAGTAGCTTTGGTCCTGTAGAATGATTGAAATAAAAGCCACTTTTTGAAAATATGTTCCCTCTAATTTAAGTTTTAGAAAAGAAAAAAAATTGATTAAAATCAAATTTGATATAAAAAAACTAATTTCTAAGCTTTGGGTCGACCCAATCAGAAGAATAGGTGTAGACGTTTTCCTCGTTATCTGATGTGATCGTATGAAATCCAAACAAAATGAGGTATATTTGGTAGATTTCACGTGAGGAAATGTTTCAGACATGCGTAAACCTTTGCACAGTGAAGGTCTAACTGATGCAATTAGTGAGCCAGTTTTTCTAGACCGTCTGATCAATCGAGCTGCCGTCTCGACTCAGGCCTCAGCGAGATGTTTCCGCCATTAATGGACGCCACGGGGGGAAGAGGAGCGTTTATTTTCCATCTGCCTTCGCGCTCGTTATTGTAGCCGTTTAAGTGCCTGGCGTCCTGCGATTGAGCGCTACGCCGTACGACGATCAAACGGCCGAAGAGGGCCAGACCCTTCTCATCGACGACGACAAACACTCACAAAAACACAACGCAGAACAAAAAAGCTCGAGCTAATTAAAGTGAGAAACTACCACAGTACTTTGATGTTTTTTTTTCCTTGTTTTTTTTTTTTTTTTTCACAAACCCTAACCTTAGAACAGAAAAAAGATGACCACCATCCACAAAAACTATCAATTATGTTGGACTAACGGAGATATTCTTGATTTAACAAAAGAAAGAAAAAAAAAAAAAGAAAAAAAGAAGGACCACAGCAGGGATGGGAACCATTAAGACAATACTGGATGTTCAGGCATCCCAATTAACACTTGTTCCCCCCAGGAGGGGTTTACGGTAGGAGGGGGAGGGTGGGGTCTTCAATCTGTGTGAGCGACGCTAGCAGAGCGCACACCCCCCGCTTAGTGCTGCGCGCTGCAGGAAAAGGCACTGGAGTGGGGCTGTTGCAAGCCGTAAAAAAGTAAAAGCAATATACATTCAGAGCTCACAGGTTGTCTTGGGAATAAATACACAAAATGCACTTGTAGAAAAATAAAATGTAAAAAAGCGTGCCCCCCCCTCTTTTTCTCCTCTTTGTTTTGTTGGGAAGTATGGCTACTGTTTTTTTGTTTGTTTTTGTCGTTTCTTTTTTCCACCCCACCTAGAAGGCAAATTCAGGAGCGATCCTCCACTGCTGTGGCCAGGAGCTTCGGAGCCCTTTCGTTCACGCAGAGCAGAGGGGGAGCAGCGGGGGTGCAGGGGGGCGTTAAGGGGTCTGCTGGAGGTCAAGGCTCAGCTTTCAGTGGGAAAGCACAGGAACGCAACAGAACATGTGTTTTCGAATGTACAGACGGCTGAAAACCGGAGCGGGACACACACAGGAGAAAATATGCATCACTTCACCACAACCCCTCCTTACTGTGTTTACAAGCACTGAAAACAAAAAAAGGAAATAATGACACAGAGCACTGTGCAAAACTTTTACTCTTAAATTGGGGTTTTAGCAAGTTTTCTCTGAACCATCACCGTTTTATTTTTTCCTTAGTTTTAAAGGCAAAACGTTTTAGTTTTTGATCAAAGAAAGAAAACTCATCCTATCCCGACCCATTTTGTACCATAATGCTAGAATTTTGCTGGTTGATACTAATTTTCTGAGAGGATGATTACTGTTTTTACAGATTTCAAAAGAGTGATGAATAAAGATGTTTCTGTTTTAATTCAACAGAAAAAAAGATTTTTTTAAAAAATTAACATTTAGGCATCAAAGCATTTTCCCTGTTTTTTATGCAATTCAAGAAGAGTGGTTGTTGTAAACAGTGACGTAATTTAATTAAAAAGGGAAATAAATTCAGATTTTCCTGGCTTGTGCTGCCAATCAGAGAAAACCTTGCAGATTTTAAACGTGTTCATCCCTTCAGTTCATTTGTCTTTTTTACATGGATCATAAATACGTAATTTAAGCTTTTAACAACATTTTTCATGAAAAAATGTTTCAGTACTTGGAAAACTTTTCAGGCTATCCAAAGAAAGGATAGATAAAATGCAAATTAATTCAATATAAACTCACAATATATCATTACTTTGTCATTTATTATCGGATAAAACTCAAACTCAATCTAAATTTGTTGCAACCAGACAGCCTCTCTTTTCTTAATCTTGGCTGAAGTAACTTTAATTTTGCATTTTAACAACAAAAGTTAGTTTTTAAATTAAAAACAAAAGTGTGCTACTTTCTGGGTAATTTGTATCTAACAATAATGAAGCAACAACAATGAGGCAACTATTAATCTTTTCTGTAGTGATTAAAAAAATTAACAGTTCTAGAAGACAACCATCAATTAGCTCTGTAACAAAAACTTTACATCGGCGGAAAAAAAACAAAACAGAAAAATCAATGTTTTTACTTCTTAAAACCCAAAATAAAAAAATGTCAAGAAGCTTTTTCTGTCATTTACAAGAAAACTAAAGTGTGTTAAAAGCATTTTCAGTGCTTATAAACTAATAATGCCAAACGGGAGGTAGAGGTTAGCAGGGCAAAGTGTGCTTGTTGGCGAGTGACTGGTGGTAGAAATGCAACCGGCTGTTTGTGCTCAAGTTTCATAAACAAAGAAGTCGGTGACCACAAAGACAACATGTCCTCTTAAACCTCAGCAGAACGAGTCGCGCGCAGACTCACGGACGGCGTTCACACACAACTCAGGAGTGTGTTGGAAGAGAAATGAGCTCCAGCTGACAATGCTGGGGCCGGAGTGTTCTGCTCAGACAGGAGTGTGCATGTGGAGGAGGAGGAGGAGGAGGAGAAGAGGAAGAGGAGGAGGAAGGGGAGTATTAGGTTTGCAGAGGCGGGAGCGGTTTAAGTGCAGGAGGGAGGGACGGGGTGGGGGTTTGTTGGGCGAATTCCTCAGCTCGGCACAGATTCGAAGTGTGTGTAGTGAAAACCCTGACCAGACGGAGGTCAGATGCTCCGGCGTTTCCTCACACACCACCTCCTCCTCCTCCTGTTTCCTCCCCAGCGTCACGTGAAGGTGGTGTTGTGTGCTTGCGACTGTTCGTGTGTTTCTGTTTCGTGGTGTGGTTGTTCGATGCTTCAGTCAGGCTCGTGAAAAGGCCGCGACAGACGTTTCTGCTCGTCTCTTCCGCAAAGAGCAGGCATGATGGCGAGGCTACCTCTGCCGCTGACATCCACACGCCGCCCCCCGCCGCTTCCTGTCACGTGGCCGTCGCCTCCAGGTAGCTCTGTAGTTTGCGGACGGTGGACTCGTCCAATGAAAAGAGGTCAAAGTCAAAGGTGGTGTTTGTCACGTTAAAGTGGCCGGTCTCCTCGATCAGGTTGACAATCTGCAGGACAAAAACAGAAACTATTAAATTTTAGTCAGAAATGTGGACATGGTGCAGGAAGTAGCCACATTTCTTTGTGTTTTAGCTAAAAAAAATAATGCATTTCACTGGGATTTGATACTACAGACCAACACAGGAAAGTTAATAACTGTGATATGGAAGAAAAATGTTTAATTTATTATTTTTCTCTAACAATAGAAAGCCCAGATGCACCGATCCACTTTTTTTTTTTTTTTTACTTCCGATACCGATACCAAGATCTGAGATTTAGCTTCTGATACAGAAAAACAGTGCTGAACTGTCAAGTTTCTTTTTTCTTATTTTAATAAACGGATATAAATGTAATGAATTACAAATTATTTGATAACTCTCCACCAGTACAACAATTAAGTACACCAATAGCTTCATAGGTTTAGTCAAACATGTAGAAACTCAACAATAAAGAAACTGAGAAAAACAGGTTAACTCGGTCAAATATAAAAAATAAAGTGCAACAAATATTCAAAACTGAAGCAGAGAAAAATAACATGTTCGCTAATTGGTCAAATATAAAAAATAAAGTGTAAAGAATTTGAGTAGATTTGCTCTTATTGATACAGATATTAAAATCTGATTGGTGCGTCTCCAATAGACACTAGAAAAGTTGTCCATACATTTGTATTCATCACCCCTAAAATAAAATCCTCTTGATAAAATTAGAGCTCCAAGTCCTTTGAAGTTTTCATCTTTAGGTACTAAAAGGAGCGGTGTCATGTTTGTGCCATTTTACAGAACAAATGCGCAACAGTCGCTGCTTTCCATAACTAAAATGGGCAAAATTGTCAATATGTCACTAATTTTGAAAAAAAAACAACAACTTTTTAATGAGGTTTTTGGATTAAAATAATTACAATCGCATGTGAATAAGTTTGTTCACTCTATAAGTCGTTAAAAATCATGCGGCACCGTCATCATCCAACCACTTCCTGTTTTCTTCATATTTTCCGCCAGTAGTATCCGGTTGTTGATCATGTGACTTGTGATGCAAAATAAAATGTTTCCATTGCAAATTTTGACACATCCAAGAATGTACTTCATACTAAAGCAAAAACTTATCGCAAAATTGAGTCGTTCAGAAACTTCCATGTTTCCATTAAGCAGGTTTATTTTCTCAACTCCAGTTTTATGGTCAATGGAAACATTTACTGTTGCCTTCAGTTATAAAAATGCTGTATTTATCAAACATGACTTCAAATTGATCTTGTAATTTGATGCCTTGAAATTGGGGCTCTCTCTCTTTAAGAAGCTCCTGCTCTCTCTGACACTCCGCCTTCAGCTCATCTTCACAGTTATGCTGTGCACAGCCGTTCTGAGGCGTTTGCCAATTGCTGCAGCCGCTAGTCTAGAAGAGCTGAGTGGGGCAAATAAAGTGGAATGTATTCTTAATAATCCTCTACTTTCTGTTTATCAACGACATGAAACCTCTATAAAATTTCTGCTCTTTCGTAGAACAGGTTTAACTACAACAGGAGTAAATGTGGCAGAGAAAGTCGTATCGCCCACCTGCTGCAGGACGTTTCGCTCCCTTAATGCCATCAGTCTGCGGTGGAGGTCCACCAGCTCCTCTGTGTAGGCCTGCAGCATTCATGAAACAAGACGTCAGAAAACACAAAGTTCACAGGAAGACGTTAGTTGTTGACTGATTGATTCTTTGACAATTTTTTCTTTTTTCTCTAAGCTGAAACCAGTGGTGTCCAAACTTTTGACCCAAATCAGCAAAATGAAACTAGCTATTTAACAGAAATGCTAAAT